>NC_133167.1:12290500-12592000 GCF_040802235.1 Manis javanica | reverse complement strand
ACATTGGGACAAAAGGAGAAATGAAAATAATGAAAAGGTAGAAACATATTCCAGGAGGAAGAGCTAACACAGTTGGTGTTGAGCCTCCTGGCAGCCAGAGCAAAAACCTCAAGAAAACTGGGAACCTGGTTTACCATCCTAGAACCCATTTGGGAGCATAAGGCCATGTGTCAGCTGTGACCCGTGGTGCAGGCCAGCAAGGACAAGGCTGGCAGTCAGCAAATGAAAACTACTTACTACAGATCCCACCAAAAAAAAAAAAAAGTGGAGATTATTTCTCATTTCTGTCTAACTAGCTTCCTGTTCGTTATAAAATATGAATAAATACTCCTCCCATGTTAATTTTCATCAGTGGATGAATGGAATTTCAGAGCTACTCAAACAAGAATTCTAAAATACTACTTCTTCAGGTGCTCCTGGGCAGCAGGCAGCAGGCATAATAAAATTGCACAGAAGGCATCAAAAAAAGGCTATCATTACATGTTTTTTATGGAGGTAAAATTCACAAAACATAAAATTCACTGTTTTAACCATTAAAACAAAAAAAAGGCTATCACCCAAAGATGGTCACTGGTCACTCTCTTGAGGATCCATGACAAAGTTGGAATCCCAGCCACTCTCTTCACACTCTCACCGTACGTACAGCAAGTCCACCAAACTGCCCTCGGCCAGCAGTCTCAGACCAGGTCATAACGGAAGGATCTGGGGGGGCACCAGGTCCTGGCCAGGAACGTGCTGTGTGGGCACTTTGCTTAAGCATGTAGTCCTGCTCTGAACTCAGTTTTATTCTATCTTATTTTGAACCCATTCATTCATTCTCTTTCTCTCATTCCACACATGCGTGCTCCTGTGTACACGCACACACACTCTTGTACACGTACACTTACCCACAGGCATGCACACCTCCCTCTTTACCTAAAGAAAGAAGACAGGCTTAATGTTCTCCATACCCAGTCTAACTTGTCAATATACACCTGACCTCTGGGAACAGCAGGAACCATCTGACAGTATTTCTTTTGCAAGCGTTGGGAAGTACCATGGAGGCAGTCTGAGCTGCTTCCAGAGGGGAGCCCCACTGATCTCCCAAGTGTGGGGTTTGTTTCACTGTCCGTCCTCTGAGTTTTGAATTGAAGGGAAGAAGTGTAAGGGGTTTGTGGTGCCCGAAGGGGCCACAAAGTTGCCCTGGGCTGGATTTCCTGGGGTGGTCCTTGAGTCACTTATCCCAGTCGCTGGCCCTGGACATATCATCAGGCGTGCTGGGCCACAAGCCCTCTTACTGCTCAGCTCGTTTCTGTCCAGTTCCCTCGGCCTGACTGCTGGAAACTTCTGCTTGTTCCTCCCAATCCACTCTCCACCTTTCTCCTCCACGCCCATGTCCTGACACTGACCTCTCTGCCCTTTGGTGTCTGGTTGTTTGGCCAGTGAGGGGGTCTGAGCGCCCCAGAACTGTGAGGGCAGGGCATTATTCACCCGGCTCCCCCTCCGCAAGGCCATCTCAGCCTGGCCACCCCTGAAGGCCAAGGCTGCTTTCCGCGGCCCCTTCTGGGACCCCGCCTCTGCTCTCTCACCTCAACCAGCCTCCCGGTTCCTTGCCCCGAGCTCTGCACTCCTCCTGCAGTTTCCCCAAACCCTGTATGCACCTTTAAAACTAGTTCCTTTATTAAATTCACCTCAGATTGCCCAGTTGGAAGGTACTGTCTGTTTCCTGAAGGGACCTGGACCTACATGCTCATGAGAACAACTGCAGCCATGGGAGGCAGGCACACGTGGGGCCTCATGGCCCATTACTGCCGGTTACTCCTATGGGCCATGGGCAAGTAATTCAATCTCCTTAATTAACTGGTAAACTGTGGATGGTACTAGTGCCCACTTCCACAGGCTGCCATCAGGATTAACACATCCATCTGAGAGGCAGATGCACAGTAAATGCTCAATAAACGGCGGTTAGTATTAGAAGCAGCCACACTCCACCCTGGATCTGGCCCCACCCTCCCCAAATCTATTGCTACTGGTCATTGTCTGTTTGACGCTGACTATCAGTTATGAACTTGCCATCGTCCCTTCCTGTCTAGAGACATTTCTCCAGGGGTTCCTCTGCCAACCCCTTGAAGCTAATTTGCATCCTTTACCACCCTTTCTGGGCACTTCTAGGTCTTTCTTCTTTCTTCCCCATGCCCAGGTGCCATTGCTCCTCCAGTGGGCTGGCCTCCTGCTGGATCATTCTAACACAAGTCAGACAACCTCAGACTCATTAAAGCATCATGATCAGCCCAGAAGGGAAAAGTGCTGACTTCCCCAGACCCAGATCTCCGTGGAATCCTGCTCAGGTCTCTGTCCTTTGTACCTTTTTCTCTCTGAACACGTGGCCTGCACCTGTTCATGCACATCCATGGCTTCTCTTACTACCTGTGCCACGTGTCCCACATCCAAATTCCTGGATCTGATCCATATATGCACCCAAGCATCTCCGCTTTGGTGTCTCCCAAACACCTCAAATACATGTCGAAACAGCTCGTTCCTCCCCGCCCCATCTCCTCCTCCTCTCCTCCTCCGCTTTTATGCACACCTTGCTCCCCCAGCCAGACTCCCAAGCCAGCAATCACCCAGGACTCATCATTCCCTCTGCCCATCCTATCCACTGCCAAATCCTGAAGTTATCTTTTAAATATCTTTTGAATCACTCCTGACTGAATTCAGTGCTAGCCCCGTGGTCTCTCCTCTGGTGAACTTCAAACACCTTCTCATCAGCCTCTTTCTCCTCAAACTTCACTGCACCACCACAGCAAGCTTTCCGCGTGCCCATCTGACCACATCACTGACTACTGTTAATAACAGCAGCCATTAATATGCCGGGCTGTTCACTGTTCTAAATGCTCTACACAGATTAAGTCATTTAAGTGTCTCAGCAATTTTATAAGGTAGGCCCTATTATTATCCTTATTTTAAGATGAGCAAATGGAAACACAGAGAGGTGAGGCAACCTCTTTCAGGCACACACAGTAGGGAGGAGCAGCTGGAACTATGGAATACCAACCAGCTCTGGCCTTAGACCACTGCATTATTTGCCTCTGTTTCTGCTTCCAATCTCCCACTTTTACCACCTCTTCTGTACCTACTACCACCTCCACTTTTATTACAGAGACTTAAAGCTCTGCAGGGTTCCCCCGTCTTCCCTGCAGAACAGAGCCCCAGTTCAATGGGTTCCACAACCCCACCCCGATGATCTCCAGATACCCTGTTAGACAACCACAGAGAAGGGGCTCCAGCTCTGCCTAGCCGTGTGCTTCCTCAACCAGCTGCATTCCTTCTGCCTTTTCACACGTAATTCCATCTTGAATACCCTTCTCCACCCTTAACCCACTCAGTACTTGGCAAATTCCTGCCCCTCCTTAGAGATGGACATAAGAATTTCTTCCTCTAAGGAGCCTCTCTGACCTCCCCCAGGCCTCTCTGCGTTCATACCCCTATGGTGGCACTTAGCATGTCTCTCTAATGTCCCTCAAATGTCTGTCTCCAAGGGGAAAGGGCTACATACAGCTCTATTCATCCTTAGAACCCCAGTGCCTGACACATACCAGGCTTTTCAAAGTTTGGCAAATAAATAAATGAATAAACAGATAAAATAGCTTGCAAGGGGCAAGCACAAAAAAAAACTGAGACATCTATGATTTAACAATGATTAACAGTGACATCCATTTTATACACACACACACACACACACACGCACACATATAATATAAACTTTTTTAACTACAGAAAGGATTCTTTTATAACTGCAGAACATCTCTACTTATCACATGTCCCAATTACACATTTAGGCTGGAATGTGCACGTGGAATTTTTATTCTCTGACCCACACTTGATTAGACAAATCATGTCATTATACTGGGAGGGGTTTCTTTTTAAAATAAGAATCAAATCACTCATCTTCAAAGTTGAACTTTACCCAACCAAATACAAATACCATCCAGCCCAGAACAGTTTGTATAGTTTTACGCAAATCTTATCTTTCAGAGTGTGATGGGGAAATGTGTGAGAGATAAAAGGTTTAACAGAAATGGAAGTTCAGAAAAAGAATGTGTCCGGACAAGACATGCCTATTTACTATAATACGAGTCCAATGTTAATTAACGAATAAGCTTCATATCCCCTATTGTTCAGGACTTCCTTTTAGGAAGAACTGGATTCCACGCTGATGTACAGCAGTTCTGTACTAATTACTTATTTCCTTTTGAAGAGCCAGATGAAACCAGAGTAAAATTCTCCATGATTAAATGACTAAATAGTTCTCTTCATTTGGTTGATAGTATTGCTTAAATTTATAGTAAAAATCTCCAAGCAGGCAGGATATTTTTTAGGAGAGGGGCTGCCTTTAATTTTATCAGAAAGAGGAACATTCTCTTAAAACTGTCCAACAGTCATCAAGGTCACTTCTGGGAACTCTGCAGGTAGTGCAGGTGCTTGATGTCGCTGCCTCAGAAAATCACGCTCATAAAGCCAACACGGAGCCTAGAGGTTTTCACTTGTGAGCCCAAATTCTAATGTGTTTCATATACTACAGTTACAGGGGCAGTTAATTGAATTAATACATTTTCGAAGATTTTCCAACAGGAGCTGAAATGACTCGGCTAAATATACAGTTACCAAGAAAAATGCAAGCTCCACAAGCTCCCTGCTGAGCACACTGGTCATCAAGCTTTTCCAGGGTCTCAGAACATGGTCTATGCTCTATATTTTACTCTGTAAAATTTCTTTCTTGGATGATGGTTCATCAACTGAACCCAGGAGGAAAAGAAGGGGAATCATTGGAATGAGGCATATTTGAAAGGGTGAGATAAGGAGGAACACGACCATTTGGAACTGTGAGCATGACCATTTTCTGTGAGATAGGTCCGTGGAGAGAGGGTGTTCCGCGTAAGTGCCTTCACTGTGAATCTTTGTGACATTCTCCTCTGTTCTGTGACCACCCCAGGCTGAACCACTTTGCAGCAGAAAGGTGAGCAAGTCCTTTACCACTAAGCTCTTCCATCTGAACCATCTTCAGCTAATCCTAAGAAAGGAAAAATGGTGCATTTCATAACTGTAGGAAGGTTTAAAGAGTCTAAGCTTAGATCACCACCCTGGAACAGGGGACAGATTTCAGCTACAAAGAAAACATTTCTAGTACGTAGGAAGTCCAGTACTGAGTGGGTTGTTACTGGAAATGTGAGGTAGTTTCAAGCATGAACTTGAGGGTCAGTCTCAATTTAAAAGGTGGTCCTGCCATTGTCAATAAGCCCACAGCCGGTGGTAAATGGTCTGCAAAGAGGTTGCCAGCATCCCTCCCATCCCTGCATGTCCAGTAGCCTCACCTCCCTCTCCTTGCACCTGGGTGGGCTCTGTGCCTGGCTTTGCCCAGAACAATGCAACTCAAGTGATGCTATGTGAATTTCAAGCCTATCCCTTAAGAGACTTGCAGTTTTCATATTTGCCTTCTGAAGCCAGCTACCATGCAAAAAATGTCAGGCTAGACTACTGAAGGAGAGAGAGAGAAGGTGACCACCCAGAGGGGAATCCAATCCTGCCAGCTAACAGCCAGTGCCAAGGCCCCAGACATGTGAGAGAGGCCATCTTGGATTTCCTAGCCCCCAGTGAGTGGCCCTAAGATCACAAGGAGTGAGAGTCCCAGCCTGGCCCAGCCGTCCCCAGCCAAGTCCTAGCCAGTCCCAGCCCATCCCAGCCAAGTCCCAGCGCATCCCAGCCAAGTCCCAGCCAGTCCCAGCCCATCCCAGCCCATCCCAGCCAGTCCCAGCCATACCAGCCAGCCGAGCAGAGGCCCCTAAAATCACAGAGCATTGAGGTGCTGATCTGCTGAATCCTACCTGAATCTCTGACACCAGATCTAAACAAATAAAACAGTGATCATGCCCACTAAGTCTGGGGTGTTTGTTACACAGACCTAGATGATTCACCCATGAAGTGTGGCCAGTTATAGTATCAAGAGCCCTTACCTCATCAGGCTGGTGAGTGTGTGATTCTGTAAGCAGGGAAAGTGCTCGGCACCGACCTGTTCCTGCCAGGGAACAGTCACTCCACCCCAGGGGATGGTTGCTGCTATTCTTATTTTCAAAGAGATCCTGAATGATTTTCCAGCTTTGTTGTAAAGGGAGATTTTTCTTTAATTTGAGATTGCTTCTCACAGCCTTTGAGGCCTTTTTCCTATCCCTATATTCAGTAGATGCCGAGACAAAGGTAACCTGACAGTCCCCTAGGCCCCTGCCCCCGGTATCGGAGCACTCTCTCAGAGGGGAACACAGTCTATTTCCTGCAGATGTCTCAGCCCAGCATGACCTATGGAGGTGCCTCTTACAGACCCCCGCCTTGGGAAGTAGCCCAGTTTGTAAAGCAGTCTTCCAAAGGGGCTCCCTCTCCTGCAACTTTTGAGGGGCTAAGCTCCTCTCCTGACCTCATGGAAACTAAGTTGGACCAGTTGGTTACTCTTTCTAGGGAGGTGTGAACGGGCAACACAGAGACAGACAGTTGATGTCCAAGTCCCCAGAAGCAGGACGGATGGCCTCGATGAGCCCCAGCAATGGGAGCAGAGCTGAGACACCAGGTAGCCACAGGGTCGGTACTGAAGGGCTCCTGCAGGACACTTGTGCCTGGGTCTTTTTGTTCTCTGCCGTACATTTTGATTCTTTTAGCACCTCTGTGAAGATTGCTGGGTTTCTGTGGGAGGTAACTAGGGCCCTGAACTCTCTCTACTGTCTTTATAACCAAATCTCATTTTTGGCAATCACCTTTTTTTTTTTGCAATCAAAACAATCTAAATAATACAAGACGTGGAAGGGAGGGGTGGCACTTTAGTTGCACCTACCTCTTTAATCTAGAGCCAAGGAGACCTTATATCATGTCAGTAAAGTCACTGCCGCCTCGCAGAGAGCTTCCAGACAAACACTCAGGTGTCCTGAAGGAGATGGCTGCCCCGAATCGCCTCATATGCTGGAAATTCTGAAACAGCCACAGAAGACACACTGGCTTTCTTTGGAACTTTGTCATCTTTTCCCATTTGCTCCTTGCATCACGCTAAATTCCTGTCCAGGGCATACCATTCACAGCAGCCCATTCCTTTACCTGCCCTGTTAATTCCCAGCTCCCACCTCTACACAGCACTAGCGCTGACAGCAGCACGGGCACAGAAGTTACCCTACAGTCCACTACAACTGCCCCTCTCTACTTTCACCCCCAACCCCTATGTGAGGCTTTTGTCTGTACAGCCCACCCAGCTGTGCCCCTACCTATCAAGTCCTTTGAGATTCACTTCAAAAACATTCCTCATATCACTGATGCGTTTGTATTTTGTGTAACTGGGATGCTTTATAAAGAACATTTAGTTGGTTAAGGTTAAGTGTTCACAAACCTTGTCTAGGAGGACTTAGTTATAAAATACGTAAAGGACTTCTTTATAATGTAAATTTAATCTTTGTGATGTAAATTCCATTGCTTGGCCCCTGAGAGAAGAATAAGAACAACACTCATTCCTGTAGTTCTTCTCCAGCTCCTAAAACCCCCTGGGATGTAAAGATTAGGTTGGGAGGCAGGAAGAATTATCTTTCCCTCTTGTCTAACATTCCAAAGCACCTTTGCACTCTGGCAGAGTGAGATACGAGAAGAAAATGGGCAAGAAAAATTGGGGAATACCTGAAATTAAAACAGATTTAGAATGGCAAGCTGTGGCTCTGTGTGGTCCTGACGGCTCCCCTTTTTCATTCGTTTGCTTAATCAATCGTTAAGTTTGATTACAGAGTTGTACCAGCTTGTTTATGCCACAGTCTGTAAACTTTTCTATTATTCTTAAATAGAACAAACCAAAACTAAAAAATTTCAATATTTTGGTTTGTGTATTATTGTCTTCAGGGAAGAACAGGAACTCTGCAAAGACAGAGACAGCATTACGTATGAATTAGGGTCATTTTTTTGTTTGTTTTAATATTGATTGTGTGTCTATTAAAGTCATAGCATGACTTCCACAAAAATAGTTCATGATTATAAATAGTAATTTTAGTTACGACAGTTATATTTTTTAAGGGCAGCATAGTATATGTAGCTCTGGGCAGAAGGGATTCCCAGATCGGGCAAGTTCACTATGGATTCGATCAGACGTAGTAATAACGATGGAATGTTGGGGGTAAAAAGGGGTGCATACCAAGCTTTGTTCTCATGGCAGTAGGTGGAGCACTGGACTCCCATCTGCCTGTCTCTGCCCCCAGCTCAGCCTCTGCTCCCAGACTCTCCTCTCTCCTGCTCTCTTACTTTCCTCTCTAGGCTCTGCTCTCCTGCTTTCCTCTGCCCCTAGCACCAGGCAGAACTCTTATAGCAACACCAGCAGTAATAGATTATTGCCAAAGGGCATACAAGCATGCGCCTGTGCAGTAGGCTAAGTATTACATCATTGCTCATACACAATGGGTGAGATTAGGATCAGGTGAGACTCCTGGCCATAGAACTGCCATTTGAATCTTAACTCAGTCCTTTCCAAACTGCACGGGAGAAGGGAGGTTAGTTATTAACCTCCCAGAAGCCTCTGATTGCTTATCTGATTAACAGGATTGTGTGAGAATTAAATGATATCCTTTTGAAGGTATTTTTGAAAATGCATTTCATCAAACTTCATTTTTTTGAAATTTATATCTCCTTACATTTTTTGAAAAAAATATGTAACCAATCAGTATCTTGCACAGAAGTGTTACAAATCCCCTGAAATGATCATAGGTTTGTCTGTGTTCCTTATGTAAGTCAATTTTGCCTTCTAGATTTCAAGGCTATTTTGTTAGGTACATAAAAGTTTATGTATTCTATATAATTCTCTTTTTCCTAAATTATTTCCTTCCTTATCCATATAAAGTTTCTGTCATAAATTATATTTTGTGTGAAATCAATATTGCTATTCTTTGGGTGATAAATTTTTTTATTGGTATGGGACAGGATTTTCTACCCCGTTAGCTTCAGCTTATCTGGATTGTCTTATTTTATGAGTATCTTCTATTAGAAGACCATGCCTAAATTTTAATTTATTTCCTAGATTAAAATTAATTATATAATCCCTTATTTTTATAGTGAGTTTATTCCATTTTGAATTTTTTTTGGATTATCGATTGATTAAAGTTATTTCTAATATCTTAGTTTTGATTTTCTATTCACTTTCATTGGTCTTTGTTTTTATTCCTCCTGTCCTGCATTCTATTAAACTAGTAAAGTTTTTTGTACCTTCCCCTTTATGGTTAGGGAGCTATTGGCAGCATTTTTTTTATTGCTTACCTTCAGTTTTATAACATACATATTTCTAAGAAATCCAAAATGCTCATTTTTTTTCTGAAAAACTATAGCAAACAGATCTTTAGCCTACTTTAGCCACCCACTGACATTTTTAACTCAATTTATTGTTCTAGAGTTTTAGTTCTGCAGTTCTTGAAACAAACAAAAGTGGATTTTTTAATAATTAATAGTTGTTATAAATATTTGTTTACACATTATCAATTTCCCTGCTTCCCCCCTTTTTTGTATTCCATACTTTTCCTCTAGGCTCCTTTTTCTTTCTGCTTAAGTATATTCTTTAATAATTATTTTGTGAGGGTCTGTGTGTATCTTTGGCTCTGTTCAGAGCATGGCATGTGGTCCATGAAAAATTTTATTTTGTTTTTGATCCAGATTCTATCTTCATAGTTTTCCCTTTTAATAGCAGTCTGTCTTTGCTGTGGCTTTGGAGCAAGGAGAATGGATTAAAAGGTTAACTTGTGGAGTTATCTTGACTACAAATCAGGGTTAATGGCTACTGAGCTCCTGGTCCTCAGAGAGAAGCATCAGATCTGTACAAAGCAAGCAAATCTGGCAAAATCTTACTTGAAAGGAAAAGATTTTTTTACTTAGGGGCATATCCAAGTTTCAAAAAGTATTTGGTGTTTCTCAGTTTTCTCATTTTTTTTCTTGGTTCAACTCGATTTAATATTGCAGTTATAATGTTTAGTGTGCTGACCCCTGGTGGATTCAGCAGGTGTCTCTTTATTACAGTTTCTGGAGTGAAATAGATCTGATTCCAGGAGTCACAATCTCAAATGCTTCCAGAGGCCAGAGTGGTTATGTAAATGCATCAAGTAACTCTGTACATGACATAAGATGGTGGTACCAAGTGTGGTAAAACCGGAGAATCCCAGCTCCATCAAAGGCATACAAACTCAGTGTTGGGGGGGAAAAAGGTTGGCACAACTCCCTGAAGAGTCTCTTTGTACTTTCTAAGGAACTTTTCCCTGTTTGTCTTGGTTTCTCATCTTACATGATTTCCGCTGACTGTTAGAATACATAACCAAGAAGCAAATGGAAGCTCAGAATACACACATGAGGCTTGGTGACTGGGGTCTTCACTTTGAGAAGCTCTGGTTGGGTCATTTCCTTAGAATGCGCCAGACATCAATGTTTTTGTGTGTGTTCCCTTGGTCTGCACATTTCCCTGCCTTCAGGGATCCAGACCATCCTGCCTAGAGGATGTCTGCCTGGCTGCCAGCAACTGGGAGCTTGGTCGGGAAAGAATACATATTCAGTATGTCAACTTTGTTTACCTTCCCAGTTTTCAGCAAAATATCCCAATCTACCATTTATTCTGGTGCTTTCTCTTTTATTCTCTCCAGGAAACAAACAACTCCTGTCCAATTTTGGCGGGGTGGGAGAGAGCCTTAAAAGACTCTGTGCAGATGTGGAAGGCATAGTGGAGTGGTCATTTCATAAACACACTGGTAACCAATCCTCTCTGGTTTTTAGCTCCACCTTTTCATCCATTTTCACAGGTTCCTGGTGTGTCCAGATCCTGAGACATCGAAAGCTCTATCATGAAAATCCAATTGCTTCTTGCTTTTCTCTACTGCCAGGTTAGGATTCAGCTTTCTAGAAGCTGCTCTGTCAGCACCATTATCCATCTGCTTTGTGGATCTAAACTTTGGTTATTGCTGCCTCCTGTCCCCTCTGGCCTTGAGGATTTATGCAAAAATCAAAGAAACACCTTTACTCTCATTTTTATAGTTCAGGGAGGAGCAGGATATTAAATGTGTGTGTCCAGTCTGCTACCTTTAACGAGTGGTCCCCACTTACTTTCAGGTGCACTTGAGAACCAGTTCACTAAGTTAAAAATGTTATTTGTCATTAATCCACTAACTTCCACCAAAGGATAAACTCTTGGTTTTATCTATTATTTCTTTTACTTGCTTATCAATTAATTTCTAGTTTTATATATATTTGGCCCTATTCCTTTCTTTTGATTTGTTTTGTGGTCATTTTTATGCTGTGCTTGAATGCTTACTCTCTATTTATTTAATAATAAAAACACTGAATCCTGAATTTTCTTTAGTGCATGACTGTGGACAAATTCCATAGTTATTGCTGTCTAATATTGCCTTTGCCATTCAATTCCAAGGACCTTGTAATTTCAATTTTGATTTCCTTTCTTATGGGAGTTATTTGGAGGAGAAGTCTTAATTTTCCAAATGGGATTAATTTTTTAAATCTTATTATTAATGTCTAACCTTGCTTCACTAACAGAGAAGGTAGAACTACAAAGATTTTACTAAAATTTTTTTAATACTGTGCCACTCCTCACTCAAAAGTTAGTTTTCACCATGTGTAAATTTCATAACTACCTTATGAAAACTATTTAGATTTAGATATAAAGTTTATGTAACATAATAGACATAGTTTTTAAAAATATTTAAGTTCTTTAGTCTTCTGCCTTTCCACAGATATAAGTCCAAGGTGTTCATCTCTGTGAAGAGATGTTGGAAAATGAGAATTATTAAGATTCAGCTGTAGAGAAGAAATGTAATGATGAACAAAGAGTTTTCAGTTTCTGACATTTAAGTGGCATTTTGCAGGAAGACAATAGGCAAATACGCTGGCAAGTCAGTTGAAAACAAAGCCGCGATTTAAATTGCTTTGCTTCTACTTAACATATCAAATACTAGGCCTGGAACACAAAGCAGTAAGGCACCCAAAGTTCATAGAAAATAATTTTGTAGGGATTTATTTTATTTGCCAGTAGGGTTTAGCCAAGATGTTGGAACTAGACAGGTGGAGGATATTCAACAGAGGGCGGGAAAGAGGAGTTTGTCTGTCTGCTCCTGGGAGACAGATGGAGAACAAGACAAGAGGCAGGGCGATTGGGACATGGGAGGAAGGGTTCAGCGAATGTCCCAGTTTCTCGTGGAGCCCGGGCTCAGGGAGGGAAGAAGCCTGTGCTAGGATGATGAGGAGGCCTCTGTTCCCCCTGGGACAGTGGGAGGTGGCTGAGGTGAGACAAGGGACGGCAGCTGGCTACCCAGGAAGGGATCTAGATCCACAGCCCCATGCTTGTGCATGCCCTGAGAGGGAGGGACACAGCGCTGATAACATGCAGGAAAGGGCAAAGGCTGTGGGGTGGATTGCTGGAGTGAGAGCTGGGATGGAGGATGTGGGTGAGGGTCTCAGCTTCAGTGAAGGGAGGCTGAGGAGGCACAACGGAGGGGCAGCTGGGCCCTGAGTGGGCCTAGAAAGGGTAAACTATGAACTCACCACTTCCGGAGGCCGGATATAGACACCAGCAGGATGCCCAGAACAGCGTGGGGCTATCCACCTCTCAGCAGACCTACGGGCGCATCCAAGGACCAACCTGAGATCAGGGGCCTTCTTTTACCCCCAAGTGACATGAGAGGCTGGTGACCCCACCCAAGTTCCAGACATCACGTTAGGCAGACACAGGGGAAAAGGAAGGAATCCGCAGGACTGCCCAGTTGGCCCCCCTCCCCCCGTAAACTGAGTTAAGCCTGGAGATTGTACACATTATTGTTTTGAGCAAAATTGGAATTGAACTAATTTGGACTAAAATTTAAAATGTTTCCCACCACTCAGCAGGCGGGGTTGTAAGGGGTTCGGAAATGTTTTTAAGAGCAGGCGCTTCACCTGGGAATCTGGTGAAGCTCAAGACCCTGAATCAGCAGGTCTGGGACGGAGCACGAGCTTCGTTGCTCATCTTTTGCTGGATATTGTGGTTTTCACTCGCTCGTGTTTTTCCAATTGAATTTAGATTCAATTTTACTTTGGGCTGGAGAATTTCAAAGTTAAGTCTTTTCAGAAAGTTATAAGGTTGGTCTGTCTGAAAACATCTTTCTTTTGCCCCCAGACATGACCCATCATTTGTTTGGTTATGGACCTCTCCGAAATGTTTTTTTCTGCAGAAATCTGCCAACACTGCTTCACCCTGCCTTTAGCATTTGGTATTGCAAATGAGAATTCTGATTGTTGACATGATTCTCTCCTTCATGAGCAGATTATATTTTATATTCATTTTGGAAGGGGCTTATTTTAGCCTTAGAAAAGAAAATGCATGTTTTTCATTTCATTTCTACTTTTTTAATAATCTTGCCAAACATTGTGAGGCATTTTGAGTCAGAATTTGTCTAATTCCTAAGCTTGGGGAAATTCCGTTGCATATTTGTTTTGTTTGTATCTTTGTTTGCTTTGCTTCTGTCTGGTTGATTTCACGAATGTGGAGTCTCTTTGATCAAAACTTTATGTCTCATCTTTTTTGTACAAATATTCTTTCCTGGTCTCTTTGCTCTGCAGTCTAGAAGAATTACTTCCCCTTCCAATTCCATTTTGGGGAATGTTCTCCCCATTAATGCTTCTAATAAGTTGAGACATTTTGAAAATTATAGTTATTTTTTTATTTCTAAGAAGTCTTTTTTAATTTTGTACTTTGTCCTTTTTTGATGAAAAGATTGATTTATTGTTGCAATATATCTGAAATCAGCATGAAGACATATGTTTAAATATTATTAAATTGCATCTTTTTCTTTCTGCATTAGTTCTTTTTACTGGGGCTATTCATTGACTATTCAGTGTGGCACCATATTTTCAAGCAGCTGATTCTGCTCAGGATCCATTGTTGCTGTCTGTCTACATTTTCACCTATGACGCTACAGCCTAATCATATCGTTGGAGGCTCTGTTAGTATTCACGTTGGTCTGACTGCAGAAGGCCCCAGCTTAGGTGCAGGCAGAATGTTGGGTTGATTTTAATCTCCTGGAAGCTAAAAGTGATCCTCTTGAGCTTAGGCAGCCAGTGGAGGTTGTTCTTTTCTACAATGGCAAGAGGGAATTTACTTTGTACGTGAGCATGCTCCGGTAAGGTAACCGATGTCAAATATGCCAGTCTCACTTATATCATCTCAGTGGACACCTACGGCACCAGAGTTGTAGATGGCACCCACTCCAGTTTCAACAGTAAGAAAGCACTTTATTTCCATATTAGCTGAGACACCTGGGTGAAGAACTAGGAGAGATCAGGACAGCATGTTCACAGGCTGGACTCTTGTTCACATATGCCTGATAATTAGCAATTGGTGGGGAGGGACACAGGCATACTGCCTTTGGTGTCATAATCCATTTCATGTGAACATTCACAGTTTAGAAAGAGGAGACCCTTGTTTCCTCTACTAGGTAATAATCATTTTCTATTTAAAGCCTATCAAAACCAACCAAATTGTTCTGCATATGGTTGAGTATAGAAAGTAAATCTCTTAGAATTTTGAACTCTAATGGAATGTAAAAAGATGGTGTTCACATAGAAAAAATATAAAGTTTCCAGGAAAGAATTTCATCTAAGCAATCATACTTCATGGAAGCATGGGAGAGCTGTATTAAAAGCTATACAGTCTAGTTAGAGACCTGACACTATGTGACTTCAAGACTTGCTATTAAGTTACAATAATCAAGACAGCATGGTATTTGTGAAAGAATAGACCAATAGATCAATCAAAGAGACTAGAGAGCCCAGAAATAGCCTCAAACAAATATAGTCAATTGATGTGTGACTAAGGGGCAAAAGGTAATTCAACAGAGAAAAGATGGTCTTTTCAACAAACAGTGCTGGAACTGGACGTCCGCATGCAAAAAATAGTGAACCTACACACAGACCTTGCACCTTTCATAAAAATAAACTAAAATGGATCGTATACCTAATCATAAAATTTGAAACTATAAAACTTCTAGAAAATAACAGGAGAAAAATCTATGTGATATTGGGTTTGGCGATTAATTTTTAGATCTGACAGCAGAAGTACGCTCCATGAGAAAAACCTGATGTTAGACTTCACTAAAATTTAAAACTTCAGCTCTGCAAAACATATGGCTAAAAGAATGAAAAGACAAGCCACAGACTGGGAGAAAATGTTTACAAAAAACATAACTACATTCTTATACACTAACAATGAACTAAAGAAGAAAACAATAAATGGAAACACATCCCATGCTCATGGATAGGAAGAATTAATATCATCAAAATGGCCATCCTGCCTAAAGCAATCTACACATTCAATGCAATCTCTATCAAAATACCAATAGCATTCTTCAACAAACTGGAACGAATAGTTCTAAAATGTGTATGGAACCAGAGAAGACTCCGAATAGCCACGCAATTCTGAGAAGGAAGAATAAAGTGGGGGAGATTATGCTCCCTGACTTTAAGCTCTACTACAAAGCCACAGTAATAAAGACAATTTGGTACTGGCACAAACAGACCCATAAACCAATGGAACAGACTAGAGAGCTCAGATATAAACCCAAGCATACATGGTCAATTAATATACAATAAAGGAGCCATGGACATACAATGGGGAAATGACAGCCTCTTCAACAGCTGGTGTTGGCAAAACTGGACAGCTACATGTAAGAGAATGAAACTGGATTATTGTCTAACCCCATACACAAAAGTAAACTCAAAATGGATCAAAGACCTGAATGTAAGTCATGAAACCATAAAACTCTTAGAAAAAAACATAGGCAAAAATCTCATGGACATAAACATGAGCAACTTCTTCATGAACTTATCTCCCCGGGCAAGGGAAACAAAAGCAAAATGAACAAGTGGGACTATATCAAGCTGAAAAGCTTCTGTACAGCAAAGGACATCATCAACAGAACAAAAAGGTGCCCTACAGTATGGGAGAATATATTTCATATATACATAAATGACAGATCCAAAAAAGGGTTGACATCCAAAATATATAAAGAGCTCACGCACCTCAACAAACAAAAAGCAAATAATCCAATTAAAAAATGGACAGAGGAGCTAAACAGACAGTTCTCCAAAGAAGAAATTCAGATGGCCAACAGGCACATGAAAAGATGCTCCACATCGCCTGTCATCAGAGAAATGCAAATTAAAACCACAATGAGCTATCACCTCACACCAGTAAGGATGGCCACCATCCAAAAGACAAACAACAACAAATGTTGCCGAGATTGCGGAGAAAGGGGAACCCTCCTACACTGCTGGTGGGAATGCAAATTAGTTCAACCATTGTGGAAAGCAGTATGGAGGTTCCTCAAAAAGCTCAAAATAGAAATACCATTTGACCCAGGAATTCCACTTCTAGGAATTTACCCTAAGAATGCAGCAACCCAGTTTGAAAAAGACGTATGTACCCCTATATTTATCGCAGCACTATTCACAATAGCCAAGAAATGGAAACAACCTAAGTGTCCATCAGTAGATGAATGGATAAAGAAGATGTGGTACATATACACAATGGAATATTACTCAGCCATAAGAAGAAAACAAAACCTACCATTTGCAACAACATGGATGGAGCTAGAGGGTATTATGCTCAGTGAAATAAGCCAGGTGGAGAAAGACAAGTATCAAATGATTCCACTCATCTGTGGAGTGTAAGAACAAAGAAAAAAATGAAGGAACAAAACAGCAGCAGACACACAGAACCCAAGAATGGACTAACAGTTACCAAAGCGAAAGGGATTGGGGAGGATGGGTGGGAAGGGAGGGATATGGGGGGAAAAGGGGAATTACGATTAGCACACATGATATAGGGGGAGGGGACATGGGAAAGGCAGTATAACACAGAGAAGATAAGTAATGATTCTATAGCATCTTACTACACTGATGGACAGTGACTGTAAAGGAGTATGTGGGAGGGACTTGATAATAGGGGGAGTCTAGTAACCATAATGTTGTTCAAGTAATTGTACATTAACAATAACAAAACAAACAAATAAATAAAACCTTTGTTTGATTAAAAAAACCCACATAGCTAATAAAGGACTTGTATCCAAAATATACCAAAAATTCTAAAAAATCAACTATAAGAGAACAATTCAATTTTTAAATGGGCAAAATATCTGGACACCTCTCCCAAGGAAATTACAGATGGTAGGCAAGCATACAAAAAGATGCTCAATATCATACGTCATTAGGGAAATATAAATTAAAAATAACAATGAAATATCACTGAACACCTTTTAGAATGGCTAAAACCCCAAGAATAAAAACTGACAACAACAAATGTCTGTGAGATGTGGAGCACTAAGAATGCTCACTCATTGCTATAGGAATGTAAGATGATACAGCCACTTCGGAAGACAGTTTGACAGCTTATTACAAAGCTAAGCATAGGCTTAACATATGATCCAGGAATCCTTGGTATTTACCCAAAGAAGCTGAAAACTTATGTCCACACAAAACCTACACACTAATAATTATAGCAGCTTTATCCATACTGAGAAAAACTGACAGCAAACAAGATGTGCTTTAATAGGTGAAGGGATAAACAAATGGTGGTATATCCAGACAACAGTGTATTATTCAGTGATAAAAAGAAATGAGCTATCAAGCCGTGAAAAGACTTGGAGGAACTTTGAATACCGATTGCTAAGTGAATAAAGCCAGTCAGAAAAGGCTCCATGTTACATGGTCCCGGGTATATTACTTTTTAGAAAAGGTCAGTCTTTGAATAAAATGATCAGTGACTGTCGGAGGTTTGAGGCGGGAGGGAGGGATGAATAAGAGGATTTTTTAGGGCAGTGAAACTGTTCTGTATGACATTGTAATAGTGGATACGTGATATTAGGCGTTTGTCAAAACTCACAGAACTGTACCACACAGAGTGAACCCTCATGTAAAATGCAGGTGTTAGTTAATAATAGTGAATCCATACTGGTTCATTAATTGTAACAACTGTATCACATTAATGCAAGATATAAGGAAACTGTAAGTAGAGAGAAGGGATGTCTGGGAACTCTGTACTTTCTGCTACATTTTTTGCAAACCTAAAACTGTTCTGAAAAATTGTCCATTAATTGAAAAAAAAAAGAACTGTACCTTCCTATCCACTGTGCTGGCCTTCTTAAGCAGCGCCTGCATTCCCCGTCGCTCGTCTTCAGGAGGCTGGTCCCGCCTCTCCGGTGGGAGGGCGTGCTCTCTAAGGGAACTTGCATGCAGTGCACTCTTTTTGCTTCTAGCTTAATCAACCTGATTCTACACCAATTCTTCAAATTATTTCGGACATTTCAAACCCAAGAATGAAAACTGTCAAACACAATGCCATCAGCATGACAAAAATGAAGACCTGAAATTATATGGTTGGCCTTACCTTCACATGAGTTTTCTACTGGCAAAACACACACTATCTTCAAATGAACTGTGCAGCCAGATTAAAAGGAATTTTAGTAATTCAGGAATAATGTGCTGTATTGTGAAGTAACAGAATAAAAGAAACTGGCCAATGTGACAAAAACACGAAGGGCATTGACCGGCTGATCTCAAATTGACGTCTTGTGATTTTGTGCTGATCAACTCTCAGTATACAACTGTGCGGAGGTCTTTAAATTCACTGGGCTTCTATCCATAAAGAAAATAAATCTTCATCTATGGTTGATGGGGAACAAGCTATCCCCAATCCTGTGTGGACTCTGAGACTATTCTTTCTTCTTTATGGCAGACTTTTCCTTGACTTTGGGTAATTTCCTTTTATGAATGTTCAGCTCAGTACTCAGCCAAAGGCTAGAGGACACCTCTGCAGTTGTCCAGGGCTCTCTCCAGGTGTGGCCCCATCCTTTCTGGACTACAACCCACAATTCTCAGCCGATCTTTGACTTCTGTAGATTCTGATCTTGGACTCTTCAACATAGAAAGACGACCAGGTTCTGTTTGGGTTCCTCCCTCCCTGTACTTCAGCCTGGAAACTGTCTCCCCATAATAACCTAATGCAATTGTGGGGATCACCTTGTTCCCCCACCAAGCTTCCTCAGGGAACACAGTTCTGAGCTTCGTATCGTCCAAAATCTGAAAACCATTGTTCATATATCTTTGTCTAGCTTTCTAATTGTTTAGGGCTGGAGTGTAAATCTTGTTGCTGTCACTCCCCCATGGCTGACACTGGGAGCCCCTCTACCTATCTTTATCCCTTATCTTCTATTTCTTTCCCAGATTTCACACTGTGCTTCAGTTGTTTGCTCCTTGTCCCTTTGAATCCACAAAACTTCTTCTCTCTGATCCTTTTTATTTGCCACACACTCTACTCAGAATGCTTTGGACCAGAGTTCCATCCACCTCTTTCTATATTTAGGTCTTAACTCAAATGCTATTTCTTTGGGGAGGATTTTTCTGGTGTAACTCCAGTGTGACTCCCTACTATTCCTACCACTCACTCCATTTTATTTCCTTCATTGCACATATTGCTGTGAAAGCATACTAATCGATGTATTTGTATACTAGTTTATTACCTGTTTCTCCCACCAAAATGTAAGCTTCATGATGGGGAGCTCTTTGCTTCCCTATTTCTCCACCATATCCTGGCTCCTGGACCAATACCTGCAACACAATAGATGCTCAGTAAATATTAGTTCATATATAAAGAGGTATAGGGAGGCTTATCTCAATATTCTATGCTTTTTCTACTTAAAATAAATGATGCTTCTGATGACTTTAAATAATGTAGAGCTCTAATGTTCATAAGTAGAATGACTTAACCGAATAGTGATATTCTAAGCAAATCTGGTTGTTTATATACAGGTGGAAGATCTGCCAGGGGGTCTTTAAAGCACTCTTGCCTTGGGTAGGAGGTTGGTAGATGAACTCTATATTCCTGCCAATTTCCATGTAGGTTTCTTGTGCATGTGCTTTCTGTGAAGGTTACTGATCTCTGCATTGCTACATCCTAGATCTAATCCTCAATTCTCGTCATACACAACTAACCAGCTGTCGTTAATCCAGTGGATTACATCCTTCTTTGTAAGCATGTTCTTTACTTGGCTTCTATGATAAAATGCCACGTTCTTTTGGGTTTTTTTTTCTCCTTCCCCAGGCCATTTGCTTATATGCTTTCTTACTAGTCTTTCTTCCCAATCTTAGAAGAGTGAGGAGCTCCAGAGCTCAAATTTATAAACTTCTTCTTTTATCTTTTTACATTCAACTCCTACACCAGTGTGGGGCTATTCCGGTGATAAATGCCGCACAGTAATTTAAACAGGGGAACGAAGACTCAGAGACACAGAGCACAGAATGGCGGTGCCATGGGGGAAGGCATGGGTGAATGGGCGAAACAGGTGAGGGGGGAAAAAATTTAGGAAGAATGTTTGATACCTTGGTCTGGGTGATGGTTACATGAGTGTATATATGGGTCAAAATTCATTGAGCTGTACACTAAGATTTGTGCATTTTATTGTACCTCAACATATATATATATAATTACATTCACACACAATTACTATATTCACACAAACACACATACACACACAAACAGGAAATCTAAAATAAGGAATTATTTAGCCATTGGAGGGCACCTATAAAGACTGCAAGAAAACTCTAACAGGCATCTCAGGGCTGATGTAGAGTGCTTGAAGGGCGAACTTGGAGGGGGGTTCTCCCTCTTGAGGGAGGTGTGGCAGCATCCTGCAGGAAGGAGAAACTTGACAGCCCATCATCTTCCACAGTAGGAGCATCGCTCTGCAGTGCAGGTGAGCAAGGGTGGGTGTGCAAGGGAGTTGGGATGCTGCTGCAGGTGTGAGGCCTGGAACATATGGTGCCTGTGTCAGGAAGACCATGTAAAGTAAACCCCAGGTGCAGGTGAGCTGAGGCGAATTGGTTGCCCAAAGTGCACTGGGTGTGCATGGGATCAGGGCCCCACTGGAGCTGGACGGCTAACTCTGCTGGGACCTCGTGAGCTTCTGTGCATGGCTTGGCCTAGATGGCTAGACAGCTGTGCAGGACGAAGGCCAGATTGCCAGTTACTTGCGCCCCCCAGTGTGTGTGCATGGGGAGGGATGGCTGAGGCGAGGGAGAGGGAGCATCAGCCTTGGCTGGGGTGCAGGGCACCACTGCTTGGGATTCCCGGGCAAGCTGCTAAGCCTCAGTCAAGGCCTCAAGAAACACGGGGGATGGCGGCCAAATGCCAGTAAGAGCCACACCCTGGGGGCACCTAGCAAGGGAATACCCACAAGTGGAGAGGTGGATCAAAAAGGGCCTTCTCCAGAACCTGGTATATGAGCCACCCAACTCGGGACAGAAAACTTTGGAAAGGCATCCCTCCTGCATTGTCTCCTCAGCACTTTCTACTGACAAAGCTTAACACCGTGTCAGGAGACACCAGCCTCAGACTCATCTGCACAGATGAAGAGTGCATTTGGAGCTGAGAGGCCATCCATGGACAGTCTTAGTGCTTTCCTCCAGTCGCACGGTGCTAACAGCTCCAAGACCTGTATTTCCAGCCCACACGTGCCCCAGATCCAGACATACTCAGCTGCTTCCTCAACATCCACGCTTGGTGTCTACTAGACACTGAAATGTAGCAGGCTTTAACTAACTCAACCCACCCCTCCTTCAAAAGAAAGTGATCAATTTTGCTGCGAGCCTGAAACTGCTCTAAAAAAATAATTAAAAAATAACAAGTCAAAAGCCTAAAAGAAATGAACACACACTATCCTCCTTACCATCTCCCCTACTGGGTAATGACGATTCTGTCTTTCCAGTTTCTTGGACAAAAGCCTTGGCGTCACTCCTTTCTCTCGTGCTCCCCATCCTGTTCTCCTTGTAAGAAATTCGCAGAAACTGACAATTGTTCACCACGTCTGCTTCCACTACCCTGGGCCAAGCTCCCATCTTTCACCTTGGGTGAACAGCCCTACAGCAGGGCTGCTAGAGCCATCTTCCTCTAAGACTCCCTAAAGAATGAGTCTGAGGGGGTCATTCCTGGGCTTAGTGCCCTGCAATGTTCTCGACACCGCTCCGAGTAAAAGCTGCTCTTTTCAGAGGCCTGCACAGCCTCCGTGACCTGCCCCAGCCCTTCGACATCTCCTATTTGGCTCTCTTCCTTCCCCACTGTGCCCCAGGGAGGCCAGCCTCCCCTCTGCTGCTCACACTCCAGGCAGGAATTGAATTGTCTGATTTCTCTACCTGCAACATTCTTTCTCGACTCCGTAGCATGGCGTGCCTGCTCCCTCACTTCCAAGTCCCATCTAACTCGAATGTAACCTGAGTAAGGCCCACGCTGACCATCCTACTTGATTCTGACTTCCCTCCCCTCCGCCAGGCCTCTCGTCATGCCTTCAAAGCTGTTTCTTTTTCCCCTTCACAGCACCGATCGCATTCTGATGTCATGTAATTTATTGTATCTGGTAATTCTCCCTGGTGTACTCTTCTTGAAGGCAAGGCTTCTGTCATCTTGTTCACTGCTCAGTCTCCAGGGCCTAAAACTCTATCTAGTACACAGAAGACATATACAGAAATATCTATGAAGATACATATTAAATGTGGTTAACTATTTAAAGATACCTAATAAACATGGTTGAACTGAATTCTACGAAAAGTAAAATACTGTTCAATATATATAACCTGCTAAATTTAAAGAATATTAGTGTCATGTATTTCGTGACAGGTTATGTAGTCTCTAAATTTAGAAGGTTATGAACTAGGTAACAGACTGGGAATGTTCATTTAGCAACAACCCCCCGATTCATCCTGCAAATGAATGGGACTTCTAGCCACCAATATGACTGGTCTTACAAACTGTGCCCACGTGCTTGTTTTGAGTAAATCAAGGAATGAATGAGAATTCTCCATGGGATGTGGTATCATCACCCTATCCCTCCATGGTCCCATTTCAATTTCTTCACTCTTTTTGGTAAATAAACCTTGACAGACTGAAACGGAAGGAATCATAAGTTAGTGTAGGGAGGCAGCTGGATACTACACAGCTCTGGGGGGTTAGACTTCCCCTACACTTCAGAATCCCAACCCCAACTGCTGGGCAACATCTACACAGACTCTCACAAAACCAGGCCGCCTACTGCTTCCGTCTGAGCCCCATGTACTCTTGAATGGCAACTGTTAGTCTGTCTCTGTCTCCAGCACAGAAACAAGGGGCCATGAGAGGAGAGTACATTGAGAAAGAAGGCGACTCAGACGTCTCTGTCTTGGTGGAGAGACAGTCCCCAAGGTACAGAACTTAAATACTGCACCAGCTGCCCATCCACCCAGTTCAAGACCAATCAGGTCATATATCCACCCACTTCTGATCAAAAAGGTGTAGACAAGTGTGACACAGTTACAGAAAACTGGCATCAGAAATTATGCGAACGTAAATTACAAATCTGCTGTGCTAGATAAATGTAACATGTTTTGTATACATGTAAACATTGTTATATATTTATACATTTCTAGTACAAACTTTTTTTTTTTAACCAAAGGGAGTTATTTACCTCATAACATCAGACAATGACACAGTTAACTGTAGGAAATTAACTTACAAATACAACTTTCTTAGTCTACAAACTTCCTGGAGTTCCATCTATGTAGGCTTGTATATATATTTGTCTAATGTAGAATTTTACTGGTATTTAATAATATCATTTCTTGACAACAGTGAAATAAAACAGGTTTAAACTCATTTATTCTTATGTGGTTTGCACTTGAACTATAATATCCAGTAATTTATAACAGAAATGTTCAATCTACCCATAGACTGATCTACTACAAGATCCAACATCACTTGTCATACGTAACACAACTAGGCAAGCCCTGTGCACGTGCACACAGATACCACATGCACATACATATATGTGCAAAATTATTTACATAGAACTGGGTTTCAAAAATGTCATGTGCTGTAACTATTTTAGTAACTCACTTTTTGGTCATATTGATTGCAAAAAAATAGAAAAACAGGACTCCTAAGGAACGACTGCAGGAAGTTCCTAGTAATTAAGCATTTTATTTCCAGAGGTTACATTAGCTCAAAGGAGTGGGTGTGAAATAGTATGAACTAGTTTAGTTTAGTTCATAAATAAAAAATTCTAGACAATAAGCTCAGTTGATTCAAGTATAATGTAGTAAGGCTATTCCAACAGCTTGGATTCATATGCAGGGAAATCAACTACACAGAATTACCTATACCCTACCCATTATCTCAAAAACGAATGCTGTTAATTAATGGGTTCAAATGAATTTAGCATTTATTGAGAACTTACTAAGGGGCAGGCATAATAGTAAGAGCATGTTGCCGGCTCCTCCTTTGGTAAATGCAACCTCCACATCTTCTGAGAGAAGCTAGAGAGTGAAAAGTCTCCCTCAGGACCAATAATGTCGTTTGCCACCCAGATCCACCACCGGATTCATAGTTGAGGCCTATGGAGAAGTACAAGGGATAAAGAGCAGTTAAGTATTATTAGACTGTGTAACCACACTTGGGTCGAAGCAGCAATTACTGTAGCCAGGATTGTGAGATGGAGAATCATTAGTGAGACATCTCCAAAGTACACTTGTAGGGGCCCAAGTACAGGTTGGAAGGGGCCTCCTTGCTTCACCAATTTTGAAGATTGGGAGTTTGCCTGGGGAACAGCTCGTAGGTTTCCTTACACACTTAGACCTGCACCAATCTGCTAACAGAGCTATTTTTGAGTCTCAATTTTGTTTCAAGAACAAGAAAGAAAATAAAAACATGTATTTTACTTAACTGGTAAATGAACGTGGATGATTCTATGAAAACTCTTTACTGAGAAGTCATCCAAAAGTCAGGTTTGGGCATTAGGGGAGTAGCATGTACATAAGGAAGTCCACCTCATGTCAGATTAAGTGATGACCATCAAGCCAAAGACTAAACCTCGTCAGAAACTTTGCACCGTTTGTATTACACTGGTAATAGCCAGGACTGTGGTTTAAACTTGCTTATGATCTTACAAAGCTGGCAGCACAAACATACCAACTTTTAACACTAAATCGCTTCACAACCAATGGTTCTTATGGGGCAAACAAGTCCAAATCTGTTCAGTAGACAAATCACTTTTAGTTTAACTAAACTCATTCTAATGGTATAGAGATCACTGAGCTTTGAACACCTGGTTTCTAGACTCAGTTTCTCCCAGTGGGAATGCCTCATTAACTGTTAAGACTACAGGTCTTCCTTTGACTGTGAGGACACTATTAGTGATTGCCTCCCTCCCCACCCCCACTGCACTGGAAGGATTCACTCATTATGGTTGGTTGTGATTAACACTGTGATGTGACCTTGAGTAGCTTGAAATTAATGGCACACTTTATAATCATCTCTTGACAACATGTTGCCTTAGCCAGCTAAGGTTTACTAAGTGCATGTAAGATGTTAAAAGAAAATCTCACAACTTGCATTATCATGTCAAAAGAATGTTCTAATCTGTTAAATTGGGAGTTTATATGCTTTATTAGAATGCCTATAACCTAAAGCAATGATTCCCAAATTTAACTGCACATAAAGAATCACTTCGAGACCTACTAAGTTATAATCTATGAGGTAATTAGGTGTTTTAAAACTTCCCTAGGAAATTCTGGTGTGCAGTTGGGTCTTGAAACACCAATGTTTTGCCAGTCCTCTTTTGGAACAGCCTTTCAAAGTCTGTAGCAGACTCTTGCATAACCTTCATGATGACAACGCTTCATTTCTTTGAAGATGAATTGCATTATCTTTAATCAGCTCAAGCCAGTTTGGTCACAGTTTGGTGAATATAGATGCCTTATTACAAATTTGGATGATACTAATTTTGGTCAAAAATAGAATGCTTTCCTTAGGAGTACTGCAAAACAGCTTAGCAGGCAAACTTAAGAGGGGTTTTAAAAAGTGATAAATATGTATATCTTTATTTTGAAGGGCATTCCCCTCCTACCTCCTCCTCCATTCAGATGTGTGTTCAAGTTCCAATAGGTTTTCGGTAGACTCTCAGTTATATTTATACATAAACTGTTGGGCTATTCCTAGAGATACTGGAACAAAACACAAATTTTGTCCTTTCCCACGTGATTACATGCCTTTTAGGTAAAGTTTTGTGTTTTTTGGCCCACAATTCCATTCCGTTTAAAAACCAGTCTAGTGGCTATTTTTATAAACACAGGATGGTTTCATATAGGGAATACATTATTTCTACATAGTGAAAGCTGATATTACATCTATGAACTTTATAAAACAATTTGCATATGCCCATATACACCAATATGCACAGCTATTACCAATCTCTTACGTAGATCTGTAAGCTTCATTATTTCCAGTTTTCCAAGGAATACTTTAATAAATCAACACAAACTACCAGCAACATACTCACCAAGGGAAGTCTTTCAGATACACATTCAATTTACAAAGTACTGTCCAGTCTGCGAAAAATGTTACTGGGACACATTACCACTCACTAAAAGCACACACAGGTTTTGGAATCAGACAGACTTGGGCCCAAATTTCTGCTCCCCATTAAGTCTCAGCAGGATCCTGAATGAGCTTTTCTCTCACCAAATGTGATTTCCATAGGATGCTGTGTGAGTCCTCAGAGCTTTAACATCAGTATTTAATACCATCTCAAAATGCCCAGCAGCTGGTCTACATTTTCCACTTTTTACCTAATTGAAAACTGAAGATCAAATTATTTTCATTTACAAAAGTAAAAAAACAAAAACAAAAACAAAAAAACCCTTATGAGTGCAGTCATACCCCCAATAATGCAGTATAGATTTCAAGTTATCTTTTAAAATTTTTCCAAGACACTTACTTGGTGATCATTAAGCACATTCATCCGAGATTTGCTGAGTGCCTACACTCACATACCCACTACATGCCAGACATTGTGCTGAGGCATTTAAGAATCACAACTGAAGAAATTTTAAGAATTAGAATTTTAATTTTCCTACACTGCTAAGAATTCCTGTTTCATGTACTGTTTAACTGTTCTATCCAAATATTGAAATTTGACAATTTCATTGTTACTAAAAAAAAATACAAGGTTACATCAAGCTCATCACATGTAATTATAAAGCAATTCTTGCATGTCTCACTAGAGATCCAACTTAAGACCCCGATTGGGGGGGAATCAAACCATTTAAATGACACATTAATGGACAGATTCACTACTTCTAAAATCACTAAATAAATAGGTTTTCAAGACTTTCCAGCTGTTGGCTTTCCTAAGCTACCTTGGTGACCAATCTGTTACATCATCACTTGTTAAGTTCACTGACATTCTTAGGTCTCCTCCTGTAGCTAAACAACTTGGAAAGGCATGCAGTAAGGAAAATGCTTTTCAAATTCAAGATGTGAATTTATATTAAGCTTATATCCACATTACCCACTAAAATATGTACACTTTCCATTAAGATTTCAGAATAGTAGCTATTGTTTTTTCCTTCCTACCCAAAATTGATACAATCAAATGAGTTACAGTGTTTTAAGTTCCATAGCGAGGTATTTATGTATTTAGTTTACCATACTATATACTCTTAACTTTTCTTCATGTGAATGAGGCACAAAGTAAATTAGCATGTATAAACGGAAAATCATGTAAATTTTCTCTGTGGAAGGAATTATAGGCTCAGGAGCCAGTGCAGGATGAAACCTCCTTCCAACTCCTGTCCCTGCCATTTCCTAGCAGTGACCTTAGGTGACACTGGTCCAACAGCTCTCACCTCACAGTCAAAGTGACCTTTAAATTACACACTAAAACACTCAGAACAGTGTCTGGCATGTGGTAAAAATCACTTAAGTGCTCTTATTGTTTACAATTTAATTATTGTTTTGGAGAATGAAGATGATTTACAGTAATTTTGCTAACCTGAAATGTTATTTTAACATTCATGTCAACAGAGTACAGAATACTTATTGACTGACTATGCACCAGAGGGTAAAATACAGAATCTACAAGACCAAGACAATCTAACAGTAGTATACATCAGATAGCTTGAGAAAAATCTGGCTATTAAAAATTAAGTCTTAAGTTACAGCAGACAAAGATAAACCCAATACTACTAGTCAGTTTCACTCAAAATGAATATTTAAAACTAAACAAAAAGCAGGGCTATCTGGATTTAACATATATAAATTGAGGAAATGATATTTAGAAGCCTGAGATGATGTCAGTGTACTAGTATTCTGGGCACGTGGGCACTATATTAAAATCACCGATTGTCACCTAAGCCTTTCTTGCTACCCAACACATATACACAAGGAGGGAAATGGAACATCAACAGAGCTTTACTATGACAAGAAGTGTATCAGCATTCTGTGGGTCTGGGAGTGGTACATGTCTACATTTACAGCATCACAAAGGTGATTCTAATATATCCTTCAGAGACATGCATCCCTTCCCCGATCCCCTTTTAAAATTCACTGACATAAAGAATCCTTGCAATCACAACCACATTTTATTTTGTGAGGCTGTGTGTTCCCTAATTGCAATGAATTTTTAATCTTTAAATAATGTAACTATATAACAATTCAAAATAAACACTGTCCTGGATTTGAAAATGATAGCAGAAAATCACAATTTAACAAGTGAACAATTACATCATTTTTGCAGTTGGAAAACTATGTATCCACCCTCCTTAAAATTCTTCAAGTCAACAAAATTTATTCACATCAATAGGATTAAATGAATGGTTATGATCCATTATTCTTTGAAATTAAGACATCAAAAAACAGAAAAACAGCATCAATGACGTCTTGCTGAAAAGAAAGGAACATCCAAATATATCATTATGAGCTTCATTGAGCTATATCATATGAATGTTAGGTGACCCAATTTTGTTCTACGTAGTATCATTCTGACCATTCAACTCAACTGCAACTCAGAAATGCGTTTCAGTATGTTTGTAATTATTTAGAAGCATAAATAGTAAGCCTGTGCTCCCTAACAAGCATGTCTCTGTGAACTCTAGAGTTTACATTTGTAACATCCACACTTGAGACAATGACATAAATTTAACTTTACTGATTTTTAATAGATTAAACTAGCACTTAAATTGTTTTAATGCCTCATTAAGGAGATTTCAAATGACATTTTTACATCTTTCATATTTATTTACTTGACAATCTGGGTTGCCCAATTTCCCAAGGTATTTCATTTATATATCATTTAATTGGGAATTGAGGGCAACAAAAATTCTGAAATCTGAGATACCAGTATCTTCCCGTAAATAACCACCTACTGAATATTAACTCAAACTACGCAAAAATGAGAAAGTAAAACCCTTCAGCTTCCCATGGTACACCTGACCTACTACAGCTTAAGTATGGTAAAAGTGTCCTGAGAATGATTTTCATCTGTATCTTAACTGCATCACATAAAAGCAGAAAATGTAGAGATTTGGAGCATAAGGCTTATAATTCTACAGTACAAGTGGAGACAAAATTAAATGCAGTTAAGAACAAATTTGCAAGTCCTAAAATTATAACCCAGGACGTATGGGGAAAAATATTTTTGTGGAGCTTTTAATCCATATTAGAATTTAGTTGCTCTAACTTGACCATAAATTTAAACAGAAACCTCTTCTGAGACATACATTCTAATAAATGTATTAACAGTATTGATAGTCAAGGGTCTGTTGTTGTTTCATCTCACTAGTAACATTTCATTTTCTATCTAACAGAAACCTACAATGGTTTGCACCAATCACAATGATGAAACATTGTCTTATGAAAATAAAATGAAACAAAATTAAATAAAATTGAAGATAAAAATATTCTGAAGTTAAAGGAAACCATAATCCTTGGCAAATCAGTCAGGTAAAAAACACTGGTGAGAGTTGGAAGCACAGGATTAACTAACATGAATCTTCAGCCCAAAGTACATTTTTGAAAACATGAAACAATGACTCTTTGGAGGACAACAGCTAAATATCCAAGAATCATGAAGTCTGAAAAATATTGCTTCATCACTTTCCAAAAACACAGTTAGTTGCAATAACTGAAGATCTTATTTAAAAACATCAAGGTAATTATTTATTGCATCTTTAGAATGCATTTTGAAACAGAGAAGTAACAGTGCACCCCAGTTTCACCATAACATATATTTGAGAGAGGGAGAACCAAAGATATATATATAAACAAAGTATAGACTGTATGTGCTTTTCAAAGGGGCTCAATTAAATATAACCAGCTGCCAACTTTGTGCTATGACATACTTAGGGGGTATGTGTATACTAAATTTATTTTTGTCTACAAGAAATGAAATAAAAACACTGCCCTATATTAATCCACTATTAGCAGTGAGTACAACAGCAAAAATTATTGTACAATTTATACATACTAAAATATTTTCCTTCTCTAGAGATAATGCAGAGTAAACACCTAATCATCATAAGACTTAATTTGAGAAATCTCAAATTCAAGAGGGAAAAACCAAATCAGGATATGTATAAGCCCAAAACAAAGGTTCCTGGTCATAAGGCTATCAGATTAGTAAGTGCAAGTGGTAGAATAAAGCATGCTCAAATTGTATGCTTGGGTCTTTGTGTATTTATCAAACCTTTAAACTAAGCAAGATTAGCTAAAGAAATGCCTTAAGCAGAGCAAGATAATCGGGAATTATGTCATTTCTCTTTACCATTTTTGTTACCCAACTTATACAATGCGCAAAGTGCTAAGCAACACTACAAAAACACATTTACGTCAACACTGAAGACCTGGGGAAATGAAATCCAACAAGTTTATTTTAATGAGCTGTGTTTTCTAAATTTCTGTTTTATTTTTTCCTGTTTTCATACAGTATTGAAAACAAAACGCGGCACATTCACATTTTCCCGAGGAACTGTAAAGATGATCTCTACAGGGATAAATGTTGTAAAGCCTGAAGCTCAATCGATGTTGAGAACTCTCAAAGGGAGTAAAGGCTTGATCTGAATGGTCTAGAACATGTACTGTAATTTAATAGAAGAGATGGTCGTCTTAATATTTAATGATTTAAAAGAACTTCCCAGTCCATGCGAAGAGTACAATCCAAGAATAAATCAAATTTCTGAACGCATTCTATGCTACGTATGTGTACACTTTGCGATCCTCAGGTGTTCGTGCCAAATATTCTCTCTCAATAAGTCCTTCAATACGTTTCTTAATAACAACTGGACTTGGTAAGAATCGAGCCTTGAGTTGCTGAGTTACCTAAAAGAGAAGGTAAACAAACTAATTCCTATCATAAAAAAAAATACAACATTATCATAAACACACACAAAAATTCTTATCTTTGAATAGAACTGACAATTCATTTTAAGACTCAGGTCAAACGTTAGTAATTTGATTACCAAAGTTAAAAATACAGAAAATAAAGTTTTATTTGAAAATGTAATGTATTGTTAGACTACACCTCATTCACATCAGAGTGTGAATCATAAAGTGGATTAGTACTTGAAATGGTTGGGATGGATATATGAACATATACCATACCACAGTTTAACTATTTTGATGCTATAATCTACTGACTTCTGGGTTACTCTCCTAATTCACAGAATTTGATTAATCATGGGTTTAGAAGCACAAACTCTGGAGTCCGAGTGACTGGATCTGAACCCTAACTGTCCCAACTCACTAGCTCTGGGACCTTGGGAAAGTAGCTTCACTTCATCAGGTTGTTGTCTATATGAAACGAGTTAACAGATTCAGTGCTTTAGGTAATGCCCAGTTCCTGGTTAGCACTACAGTTATTTTCTCCAGCTGCTGACAGGATTCTAGGTATTGTGACATCAGTCATTTATAGAAGTTACTAGAGCAGCAGCTGAAGTCTCACTATGCACTGTTTGTCAGTCATTTTGTATATATTAACTTATTTAATGCTTTACATTAAATAGAGCATTAAGTTGCTGTCTGATTTTACAAATGAGGAAAATAGACCAGAAGAGGAAAACTAAAATGGGCAAGTGGTAAACTGAGCCAGTAGTTAAAGAGATGAGAATCTAAACCTTTCTGCACCCAAAGTCCACACATGCTTTTCCCACTAATCCATCTGCCTTCTTGCAGATCACCCATCTATACATGCCAGCTTTTTTTCATTCATTTCCTAAGTCACAATGGACTGATAATTCTTTGAATTTTGAAACTTCAGCACTTTACTCTCCAACTAAAATCTACATCTTGAAGAGCACTAGCATTCTCTCAGGGCACTACCATTATTCCTCCAATATCAGTAACCTTGTTCTCAACCCCTTTGGCATCTCTAATGCTTGGACCCTTCCTTCTAAGCTACTAAGAATGTTCTTTGACCTTGTCTCCTTTCTGATAAGGTCTAGGCTGTGCATGAGATCATTTCACTTTCAACAATGCCCTCAACCATGATTCCTCTGGTTCTGTATCATAAAAACACATTCTACATTTACTATATCATTCAACATCTACTCAGTTCTCTGCTGAGTACATCTGTAGTTTTTAGTAACTTTTGCATAGACCAGGGATTAAAACATGGCAGCCAACAGGCCAAATACAGCCTGTTGTCTCTTCTTATAAATTCTTATAGGAACATAGCCACAGTCATTTGTTATCCATTGCTACTTTCATGCTACAACTCGCCATTTTAAAAAAAGTTTGCCTATGCTGATGGACAGTGACTAATGGGGTATGTGGAGGGGACTTGGTGATGGGGAGAGTCTAGTAAACATAATGTTCCTCATGTAATTGTAGATTAATGATACCAAAAAAAAAAAAGTTTGCCAATCTGTGGTATAGATTGATCGCACAAATTTATAATATTCAAGTTCACCAAGTTCCTAAGCACCCTAACTTCATATCCTGTTTCACATAGGCAAAAAGGCCGTTTCAGTTTGAAATTCCTCAAAGTTCTACCACTTTACATAATACATTTATCCGTATTTTCATCCATCCTTGATTAGCAGACACTCCTACACCCTGCCCTGGGTTTTCCAGAAGAGGTGTATTCAGTTAACATCTTTGTTAACACATCTACCACCTACCGTGTTCCCTGCACAATCTTCTTGCCTCTCCTTTTCTACATTTTTTTACATCACTTATCCCCTCATCCCATTTTTTCCCTTTTGTTTTTAAGCATTTCTTCCTTATCCTTAGGATATAAACATTTCTCACCTAGAGAAACACAATCTAGAACCCTTCAATTTAGCACAAAGTCGCCTAGTATTGCTCTGTCTGCCCTCCCACGAGACAACATCTGAAAGCGCTAGACACTCTACTGGCTTCACCTCCATCTATTTCTCAGGGCACTGCCATCAAATGTCCACTCTTAACAGTCCAATGAAAATGTTGGGGAAAATAACCAGTCACCTAATTGCCAACATATCTGAAGTGTTTATTCAACATGTTCTTTTAGGATTTTTGAAATAGTGACTTCTCACTCCTTATAATTCCCTTCTGCCATGTGATATAAAGTCAACTTGTACAAGATATTAACTGACATGTGGAAAACACAGCAGCACATCCCCCCTCCCTCTTAGGTTTAAGGGACAACCTCTATTTAGCTGCTATTCAGGCCAGAAACCGAAGGAATCATCCTCAACTCCTTCTTATTTCCCAGGATCAGTGAATAAATCCCATAAAATCTACTTCCGATTTGTCTTCCTTCAGCTCTCTGTCCAATACCAATGTTTTATTCAGCCTTGATCACCTCTTATCACATTATTTCAATGACTTCTCAACAGGTCTTCCCCTTTAGTTTACTAATTTGTTACATGTAAATACTCATAATAAATAAATGGTAAGTTACTAACTTTTAGAAATAAAGGTGGTTTGTTTTACACTGAAGTATTAAATAGCAGTGAAATCTTTTTAATTCTTCACGTGGCAATATTCTATTATGATTCTCATTACAAACAGGTTAGTTCTTAAAGTGTGCTATACTTCAATATACTGGTATATGTAATTATCAAGCAAATGCCACACTTTTAATACATGTTATCTGACCACAGTTTCCTAAGTTAGGATTAAATTTTAAATTAGTTGAATACAGTACTTTCCTCAATTTAAACTGCTGATGCTATTGCGCCTCTCCTACATCAACCCAGTCCTGAAGTTTCCTCACCTCTGCTACTAACACATTGTGCTGCATCTTCTTTCTAGATTTCATTATCCGCACTATAGCAGCTTCTATCTCATGCTTTCTGTCGTCGTCTACTTTCTGCCTCGTTTCTTTCCTTTCTGGGTCAGATTCACCTTGTTTGGCAGCAACTAAAAGAAAAATAAAGACATTTACCATGAAATTTCAAATGTAATGAAAAATTTGTGGTTTTTAAACAAACTTAATGTAATTTAGAACTATCCACAAAGAAAAACCAATTTCAACCTCTGAGTATACACATATACTAATTAATTCAAGTAAACATTCCAAAAGTACCCAGTTCAATATTTTAAGAATCTCTAAATAATTAACAATCAGTGATATAAAAACCCTGCTTTCTAAGTTATTCTTTTTAAGAAACAGGAATTTAATTTTATAGAGATAACAAAACCAATTTTGTTTCTATAAAATATGATGATGCCTTTCCTGGAAGAAAAATGGTAGCTGGATATCTTTAGTGGTAAAATTATCAAGAAATAATTTTCATTGCTTGTGCCTTCCAGAAGTCAACTAGAATTTTACTGCCATGTTTTACCAAGTTAAATCTCACCAGAAGTTATCTCAGAGAGGAGAATATGTAATGTCTTACTATAATCTTTAAGGTGGAAAGGGTATGTATTACAAGATTTAGTAAATTCAATAAAAAATTATGAAGTACCACTAGAATGTTATTTTAAAAAATTCCCTAACAAGTAATTCATTTGTACCTCTCACCACTTAGCTAACAATTTTTTGTCATATCTTTCTTTTTGTCACAATCTCATTATCATTAATACATACTATATTCCAATCTTGACATGTCTTACTCTGTTAGCCTCTATAGTCTTCAAGGCAACTGCTAAGGGATTAAATACAGAAGTCCCTTTCTCTGCAACTTTGCTCTGATTGAAGTAGCAGAGAAAGGAAAGTGACAAACTGGTTTTTTGTTTATTTGGTCATCAAGCGTAGATAGATACAAAGTTTCTGGAGGCAGAAACTGGGAAATTACAAAGAACCCCATGGGGCATTGCTAACTTAGGCCTGGGTACACCCAAGAGGCAGCTGACAATTCAATTTAGAAGATCATTCTGGTGTGCACATCCATTCAACTATTTCCAATTAGAATCACTTGTTTAAGAATTCTACTTTCAGTGTCTTCTTCCATGTTAACAATTGGTATCTTAACAAAAAAGAGTAAAATGCTATTAAAATAGTCTATTAACAAAAAGAGTAAAATGCTATTAAAATAGTCTATTAACAAAGAATAATGCTTTTTCTCAAAAGGGTCAATATCATTAAAGAAAAAGATAGAGGTACTGATTTAGATTAAACAGAACTAAACAGGCATAAAAATCAGTGTAACATGGAAACCTTGATTGAATCCTGGATCCAAAAAGTAAGGTATGAAAAGCATTTCTGAGGTAACTATAGACATGTAAATATGAGTGGTATAAAGATGTATGGAATTAATTTTATTGGGTGTGATATATATATACAGAATTGCAATTCTCTGGGAAAATATTCCAAGGGGATAGATAAATGAAGTATTTAGGGGAAATGTTACATTGTTTGAAAATTAATTAAAATGCTATAGCAAAAAAAATATATATATATATACATAGAGGGGGAAGGGTGGTGGCAGTGGTGCCCAAGCAAACATGGCAAAATTTTGGTAACTTGTAAACATAAGTGATGTCCACACTGATGTCTATTGTAGTGTTTCTCTTTTCTGTGAATTTGAAAATATTTAAAATGAAAAGTTTTTATCTTGGAGAAATAAAAGAAAAGAAAAGAAAAAAATAAAGAAAAAAATTTTTTTTGAATCATCTATTTGGTTAATCTGGATTTGGTCACCTAAAGAGGCATACACCAAGATAAATGGAACACTGTGGTATATGATACACTCAGTTATGATGTTCTTAAAAATGTGAGGGCAGGAGCTAACTTCCAGAGCCTACTACAATACTCTGCACTTAAGAATGGCAGAACAGAGGCGTCTGCTTATGTAAGTGGATACATACGTATCTAAATGTATTCGGGGTAAAGGAAGGGAGAAGATGAGTGGTGGTGGTGCGGAAGACAAACTATGTAAATTAATAAATCTTAATTCTTTCCAAAGGTTGTGTTATTTGAGTAGTACTTTTAACTTTTAACTTTTAACCTCTTTGCTTAAGCTTCTATTACTAATTAAAGCAAAAAGCAGCATATTTAAATAGGTACGAGTCAGAGTTTTTGAGTATCTGATTATGAGTCAAAAAGACAAAGATGTACTTTGATAACGTACATGGTCACAATAACTTATACAATCAGAAGGAAAATTTTAATGTAACATGAAGTCAGCCCAGAGAACTTAGATACCATTTCAAAGTGAGAAACAGTTATTTTACAGGATTTTATTCTTCAAAGAACTCTGAGAGATCATCCAGATTCTACATCATATGTAAATATATTCCTATTTTAATCAAACCTAAAATACTACACATACACACACACCCTTAACACCAAAAACGAAAAACCCATCAAGAGGAGACTATGTACTTTTTGATAAAAACAATAATAGCTGACAATATTATTGCCGGGCATGACTGAATCTAGGGTTACGAAGACAGTTCACCTATTCAGGGTAAAGCAGGATGAGGCTAGGTAACTCAGGTATGTATTACCATACATTTTCCTCCAAATCTAGAATACAAGTATATTCTGAAACCCAAAACCTTTATGTGCCCCAAACTATAAAATCTTCTGCCTTGCACTAGAGGAAAAAAGATATTTTATTCCATGACTCTCCTTATCACAGTTGTTTTATTTTTAATATCCATCTGTGTCCCAAAGATATGGGGCCACTTTTTGTGATTAATATACAAAATGACATGTTTTGCAACTATGGCACAAAGAGGTCATGGCTTTAACAGATACCACCTTGCTTACAGAGCATAAATAACCAACCAGTGTCAAAAAAGACAACAAATGTATGTATATAAAGTTCTTGAGTCAACATATTTTGGCAATCAACTGTCTAATATTAAAATAATTTTTTAAAAGACTATCTTTTTACTAATGTAAATGTAAATACAGCTTTTTTTTAAAATCAGAAAAAGGCAGTACCTTTAAAAATGTCATCTTTTAAAATACTGCTTTATTATACAGGTATATTAGTCATAATAGATGAATTAGTACTGATTAGTAATAATGGGGAGCTTATTTAATACTAAGAATATTAATATTCTTAGTATTAATTTTGAAATCAGATAATCTATGTACATTAAGCATCAGCAAAGATAGACTGCTTTTTTCCCTCTATCATGCAATACATAGGATGGCTCATTAGTAACTTGAAAATAAGGTCACACTAAGCACTGTTCACAAGGGGGTCATTTCTGTGTTTGTAAGTTAGAGAATATGTATTTTAAAGGTTTTGAAATTTAAATATTTATAAAGATATATATAGCTGCATTTGAAGATCAAAGTTTAGACAGGTAACTCCCAATTCTGAGAAATCTATAAATCAGTTTCAAAAACAGACATCCACCACTTATAGTTAACTCAAGTTAAAAACAGGTATTTTTAAGTATTAATATGTTCATAAAATTGCATGTTCATAAAATTTGCATTGCACAAGAAAACCACACAGAAATAAGTACCTTGTTCATTGTTCACACTGACATTTTTAAATGCTTACTGTACTTGTATTCAATTGCATTTTGAGAGAATAATACACATCAATAAAAACTGCTTTATTTCTTAAGCCTATTTGTCAAGCAGCAACAGAAAAGCATTACATTTTTAAAAGATAGAAATCCAACAGATTAAAAGATTTTTTTTTAGAGGAAAAAAAGTCATTTCTTTTTTAGGAGGAAAAACATAATCCCAGATACCTGTTTGAATCTTGACTCTGTGTAGTTTGGATGTGAACTGATCATTAACTGTAAATATGTGACCATTTTCTATTTCCTTTGACTTGGGTTCCTTTGTAAGAACCCGTTGCGTTGGTTTACCACAGGCGAGGGACTGCAGGGCTCTAACAAGTTCTCTTTCAGGGATATCTGTCTCTTGCTGAATTTCCTGAAATTTTATCAGATTGACATAATCAGTCTTTTTGAAAGATTAAAGTAGATTAATTAATTAGTAAGTTTATAAAATTGACCAAGCAGTACTTAGAGGTAATTCCATTAAATAATTTGCAATAAAGGACTCCCTGATTATTATGACTTCATTAATATCTCACTTATTTGAACAAACTAGAAAAAATGGTGCATCAAACTACAAAATACAGAAAAGACATGTACTTTCTTGTTTCAGAGGACATAAAGCCTACTCGAAAAACGGCAGAGATTATTAGGGACCTGTTTTAGTTATTTAGGTAAAAAAGTGTTAATCAACATATGATTGGTAATTTTAGAAATATTTTGCAATGTTCTTTACAAGTTTATGCACACTATTCTTGTACAACAATCTTTCATGGCAAGCAGCAAAGTAAGCCTGAGCAATGCCTCCTGACATATCATTAAAATTTACAATCCAAGTTGACCATATTTACTGCCTATATGATCAAATGAAAAAAAAAATCAAATAACTGGTAATTAATATTGAACATGAAAAGCACTAAGAAACCTGTTTTGAAGTGCATTACTGGGAATTATTACTATACACTATGGTAAGCATAAAATACAATACTGAAAAAAAAACAGCAATTGGGAAAAAAGTATAATTTTTTAATTCATTTTCCTACTTCTATGTCAGTGGGACAATAAGAGAAATGTACATGTATATGATTTAGTCCCTATACATCTGCAGGGATATATGACAGAACATATCTTCACACTAAGATATTTCCTTCTGATGCATGTATAAAGTTCTTTCTCAAAAGCAGCTTAGGAAGACTGGGTATGAAGATGGTGATATTCAGATTATGTAACTGGTCTCAAGAGAGTCACTCTTCCTTTCACAAGCATCTTGCACAACAGTTCAGGTTTTTCTAAGGCCTGTCAGGTAAGTGAGCATTGAGAGAAATGGCAACTTTCAGTGATAATGAGCAGTCCTTTGCTTCAAATTATCTCTGGTTATGTCTGCTTACTAGACATTTCAAAGACTATAAATGTTAATCTAAGAACATCAAATTGGTGCTGCTATTACAGTGTTGACTGCTATTATTTTGTACATGCTAAAAGTGAGTTATCTAAATATTTCACTATTTAAGCATTACATTCCAAGAAATGGAAATACCTTCTTCAGTTTTATTTTACAATTACAGATAATTTTTAGATGTAAAACTACTACAATTCAGTATGTATCCTTCTTTCCCTTTTCAAAGCATCTACATATACATACAGGAATACAGATGTAGCAAATACATGTACGTACACAAACATGCCCAACTGTGTATCAGTATTAATGCAAAACAAAAAGAATCACACCATCTGAATTCTTCTATTAATTTCTTAGAGAATTTCCATTTTAGCATAAAGAGCTTAAAGCTATAAGAAATTTCAGAGTACTGTTCTATCATGACATGGAGATTGAGAATGTATTCAGTTTTGTGATGAATCCTGTATTTCTGTCTTTGAGCACAAAAACTAGTTCTGAAGATTTTTAGAAATGCACTTGTTTCCTCAAAGTTATAAAGATTTTATATTTGATATACACTGACAAAACTGCCTTTCAAGTTGCTGAACTATTTCACAACATTCTTTGAGTATCTGTTCTCTCTACCCTCAACACAGAATTTCCTTTCTCTTTTACTCATTTGTTGGGCTAAAAATAGTTATCTCATTATTTTAAATTTCTATGACAAATAGAAGTAAAAAACCCCTTTTTTGCTTACTGAAGAATTTGTAATTCTTCTTCCAGGCTTTGTCTAAATATTTATATTCCTTTCATGTTTTTCTATTCAATTGTGCTTTGTATTAATTTATTGGTGCTCTTTATATATATGGGTATTTAATTGTTACATGTTGTAAAGTAATTCCTCCTAGCTTATCTTTTCTCTTTTAACTACAATATGTCATCACACAGATGTTTTATTATTTGAATTTGTTTAAACTTGTCATTCCTTTCCTTTGTGATTTATGAATAGGCTTGAAAATAAGTCTTTTTCATTTCAAGCTTACCAAAATATTGTTTTCTTCTATTACTTTCATAGATTTCTGCTTACATCTATAGGAAATTTGGTTTTGTATTTGGTGTATTTCCATATAACATACAGAACACCAAGGTTCCCATACTACTCTCTACCCATTCCCACAGAAGAAACTGTTTTAATTTAGTTTGATTAGAAATGACAAATTTATCACAACCCAAACACCATTCTTTATCTTAATCCGTTTCTGGACTATTTTGTTCAAATGAGCTATTTGTGTACGTATTGTTAACTTAAAGGTACGTTATTAGGACAAAAGCCTTTCCTTTTTACTGGGCTTTCCCACAACCAAACCCATGGGCCCTCCAAAACTGAATGTTTGCCTATTTTTGTGCATTTTCCTGTCCAGATGAATTGTGGTCACAACCTGTCAAATTTCATAGAAAACTAACCTTTTGTAGATTTTGACTGGCATTTAATTTAATTCATAGGTGACTTATAAAAAAAACAAAACAACTCTTATAACATGTAGTTTCTCCATTTCAGGCACATTTACCCTTTCATATTCTTTTGCTTTTATTGCCTTTTTGGTATACATCTTCTACCTTTCTTGCTAGAATAATTCCTATGAAGATTGTGATTCTCACAAAAAAATTTTTCCTGTCATTTTCTGATTAATTCTGACTTATAGAAAAATATTTTTCAACCAAACTCTTCTCAGAGAATGGTTTCTCAGTTACCACAGTTGACAATCGTATTATCTACAAATTTTGTCAGTTGCTGGTATTTATAAGCTTACTCCTTTTTCTCTTCTTAATGTGTTAGTTAGGCCCTGTAAAACAAAACTCAGTAGTAGTAATAGTAAAGGCAGGTATCCCACCTTTAAAGGGAAGGTGTCTCATATTTTACTACAACTACTGTTTAAGTACCTTGCAAGGTAACATCCACAAGACATAAAGGGTATTTCATTATATTCTTAGGTGGCTAATGAATCCCCCAGCCTGGAAATAAGGAATGGAGACTGACTCTTACCAAATGCTTTTGTACATCAATAGAGATCACCAATTGTGACTTTTTTCCTTGAAATACTGCCCAGCAATAAGGCAGGTGCTCAGTTTATTATTATAAAATCTTAATAACTGTTACTAAATTCCTTCTTTGTAATCCAGGAATAAGTCCTATCTGGATGTAGTAGATTAATCTTTCAATACATTGCTGATTATGACTTTTGCTAGTATTTAATATTTGTGCACTTAATTTGAATGACCTAGAGCGTGCTTTTCCTTTTTTTTGTATGTTCCTGGTTCAGTTTTAGTAATAAAGTTCTGTCACCCCCAGATATTTCCCAAGAGCACTATGTGTATTTCGCTTTCTCAGGTCAAAGTCCTCTGTACAGCTTTCATTTTAATCTGTGTTATTGAAATCTTCATATCCCTTTTTTTATTGTCTGGCCAGTGAGCACATTTGTGAGGGATTTCTGATTGTGGAACTGTCTGTTTTTCCTTGTACTTAACAACCACTTTTCTTTCTATATTGCGAAGTCGTGTCATTAATGATTGTTGTAACATTTTAATGAAATATCAATTGTCACTGTTGTTTAATGGTTTTCTATTTAAATAATACTATCTGATATTAAGTTCACTATAGTCCAAAATTAGTTTTTATATTTCAAACTCATTCTCAGAAAACTTAATAAAGAACATTCAAAAAAAGTGTTAATATTCATGCCTGTTCAAAAACTAAACAAGGTGAAGACTACCACTGATTGTATTTCCTGATTTTAGCTGTTCTAATCACAATATGGACTTCTATTTGCTCAAAAAACATATGGGAAAAGCCTTAAGCAGCTTTACTACTACAAATAATGGGGCTACTACAAACAAATGCCCCCTTTTGCAGGCAGTTTCCAAGATGACCCGTAATGATCCTGGTATGCTTTAACCTTGTGGGGCCCCTTCACTGTATTAGGGCTGACTTGGGTGATCAAGAAAATAAGGAACTGACAATACGTGAATTCCAATGGCAAGGCAGGTTCTGCCCACCCCTCCTGGATTGCTTGTTCTACAGAAAGGTGGCCACCAGGACAAAAGGATAATCAACAGCCACATGCTAAGGCCCCTGTGGAGAGAGAAACTAAGACTTCTTATCAACAGAGAAGTGCCTTTTCACAATGCCCCGGGCTCAAGATGCAGGTAGCCAGAAGGCTTTGCAGCCATAGGTATGGCATTCTGCATATGACATTTATGCTCAGGCTGCACGGCTGTGCCTTACCTAAAATACAAAATACCAGAGGAATTCTCAACTTAACTTTACCTTCTATCTAATCACCACTCATTAGCATCAGTGATCCCAAGCTGGTTAGAAAAGGGAAAAAAAGTAAACTTTAACATTAAAATTACTAGTAATTCCAATAATGGCTTTAGAAAATGAATTTACATTTTGTTTATCTTCTTATTTTGGCCAGGTCTTTATATATGAGGACTCTGAAAACCAACTCGAGCATTTATCAAATAACTTATTTTGCTTAAAATATATTATCCATGAGAGCTGAAGATTAAAACATCCAAGCTGTTAGAAGATCATTTAATTCCATCTCTGTTTGAAAAGGCTTACAATGATTGAGTTAAGGTACTGAATATTTGCTTAATCAGTATTTTTGGGACCCAATCACATACAACTTGTGCTTGAAATTTAAGGTTATTCCCTAGGTAAGTCACACATGGAAATATAAAAGAACCAAGCCTTTTGATTAGCCACTGACCTAAAAAACTTAGACTTCAAAGTATTTCCTTGAGGTATATCTCTTGAGACTGGTCATCTCTTAAACTAATGTATCACATAAATGGAAATATGAAGAGGTGTACTCAATAGGCCTGGAATTTAACCTTGCTCTTAATTTATTAAACTTCTTTCTGCTAAATGTCTTACTTCTTTCTATTCACCTGTATCTGATAGTTGGCTTTCAAATATATGGCAGGAATTTTACAACTTTTAAAAATATTTTTTATCTTAAATTTAAACTTAGTAAGAATCATATGATATTCATTTCAATTCTAAGCCACCCAGTAAAGGTATGGAGAAAAACTGAATAGAGTAACTGAATATAATGTAATCAAATCATGACTTAACAGGGATAAAGAATAGGTGGGTACAGAAACTGGACACTATCAAGACAGTGTAAAAGTGGCATAAGAATCCATGTAGAAATCAATGAAAAAGATCAGAGTACAGAAATAGACTCATGCATATATGATCAATTGAGTTTTATTTACAAAGGCATCAAGGTAACTCAAAAGGAAAGAATAGTGCTTTGACAAATGATGCTTGAATGCATAAAGTGAGTATGTGTATGAGGAGGAAATAATTCTTAATAATCCTTACCTCCAACTACACAAAAAAATTAACTTGATATTGATCACAGGCCTAAATGTAAAAGCCTAATCAAGAAACTACTGAGAAGAAAACAAGAAAATCTTTGTACCCTTAGTGTAGACAATATTTCTTAGAATATCAAAAGCATGAATTATAAAAGGAAAAAAGTGAAAACTGGACTTTGTCAATATTAAAAAGTTCTGCTCTTCAACATATACCACTAAGAAAATGAAAAGGCAAGTGACAGACTGTGATAAAATATTCACAGCACACAGATCTGATAAAGGATTTGTACCCAAAATTTATGAAGAGCTTTTAAACAGCCCAATAAAGACACAAACAGACATTTCACCAAATGAGACATATTAAATGGCATATGAGCACATAAAAGATGCTCAACATTGCTACATTCATCAAGGCAATGAGATATAATTATACACTAGCTAAGATGGCTACAATGAGTAAGACTGACAATACTAAATTTTGAAGAGGCTGTGGAGCAACTGAATTCTCCCACACTGCTGGCAGGAATGTAAAATGGTACAGTCACTTTGGAACACAGTTTAGCAGTTTCTTAATCAGTTAAACATATATATCTATTCATAACAGCGTAAATTCAGTAATAACACCAATGCCCATCAACACATGAACGGACAAAGGAAACAGATTTATATAACAGAATATAATGCAATGAAAAAAAAAAGAATGAGCTATTGAAACTATATACTCAAAACATGGATGCATCTCAAAAATACAGTTAAGTGAAGAAAGCTGGAGAAAAGTGATGTATATTATGACTCCATTTATTTCTAGGAAAGCAAATCTAATCTATAGTAATATAAAACAGATCACTGGCTGTCTGGGGATAGTGGGAGTAATATGACTGCAAAGGAGTATAAAAATTTGGAGAGAGGGTAGTATTTCTATACCTTGATTGTGATGTTAGTTTACAGGTGCATCCATCTGCTAACTCATTAAATACTGCAGTTAGACTGGCTAAGTTTTATTACATAAGACCTATATACTTTAATAAAGTTGTTTCTTTAACACCAAAGGAAATATGACCTAATATGCGTATGATGTTCGTATAGTTTCACAGCCCAATGTTATGCTGTTTTCTCAAATGGTGCTCAAAGGTCACTCAAATAAGAAGAATATGCAAATAATAACCCTAAAGGTTACTCAAATAACAAAGACTCAACTAACATGTGGGAATTAAAAACAACTGGTTAAAATTTATATAACCAACTCATACCTCAAATGTGTATTTTTCCCTATTATTAAAAAGCATTAATATGGTCATCTGGAAAGTAGAAACTTGCAGTATATGCTTCCGTGTATTAGAGCCAGTTACTTGCGCCCCTCCAACACCAACTTCAGATCCATCTTCCTGTTTCAGTTTAAGAAAATTATAAAGACATAATTATCTCCTGGAAAATTGACAACACATTTGAAAAACAAGCCCTGTGAAGTCCAAACCCCCACTTCAATAGAACTACGCAACTTTTTTCTATATAAAAAGGAAATGTTAAAAAATGTATATGCATAGATGCATAGATACCTGTGTACACACACACATGCACATACAAATTCTTTCTTTAGGACTCCCTTTTTTCCCCCCATTGTGAGCATTTTAATATTTCTACGCAAGTAATGAATCAACAATTCCTATATTTAGAGCTAAAATTATTTTAACAGTACCAATGGGATAATGATGGACTTATAAGACATCACTGCCATACCACTACCAAAACTAAACGGTTAGCTTTTTGTGTGGTCTAATCACAGGATGAGATCAAACGACAGAAGACAGAGGAAATGAAAAAAAATGTCCTTTTTAAAGTCTGTTCCTGCTCTATAATTCATGAAGTACAAAGTAGAAATTTACATCTTCAGTAATTAACAATTGACTGTTTTTAAGACCTAATGATCTATTTAATAAAACTTCAAAATATAACATGCTTAGGAAAAAAAGATCTCTCCTTTAAAACAAAAACAAGCAATTAAAAGCTAAGTTCTTAAGTATGACCTTCCCACTTACACTTAAATATAATACTGTCAAACATTATTCACATAAATGAATTTTAAGGAGTATTTCCCATTTTAATTAAATATAAAAATTAGAATATGTACAGACATTTCCAATAATATCATATAAAACTAGTAAGGCTGTATTTAAAATATAGAATAAAACTTATTTTCTGCCTAGATGACAACTTAACATATTTTTCTTTAATGTTTTAATAGTTTTTTAAATTATTTTTCTATTTTAAGGCCAATGACTGATTACATCAAGTAATACAAGTAAATTATTACTCTAAACCTCATGATTTGATATGAAAAAGCAATCACATTGTAAAAATAAGGCAATTCACTAGAATATTAATTTTTAAATACTCACTTTAGTAACATTTTGTACATCTCACAAATCTCAAGTTAACTTTCCTGATTTTTATTTATTGGAAATAAGGATTACAGGATACTGAGAATTGAAAAGAGACTCACAGCTTTGTATCCACTCAAATCAACTTACATTTTGTTTTATGCAATACTATTTCAAGTCTAATCTTATAAATAAAATGTGTAATTATCTATTATTTTTTTCCTTAAGGAAGATTGCTGGTGTAGTCTTTATACTGTCAAATTTAAGTTAGCAACTGAAGGAACAGAAGTAAATAAATTAAAGAGCTAAGTTTCCCCACCCCGTTTAATATCTGAAACAGAAAAATATAACCTACTTAATAATTACTAAGAATTATTTTTAATAATTCATCCACATCCACAAAATCCACAAATCAGTTCTACAGACTACTTTTAAGTTACTTAATATAAAATTTATGTTCAAACTATCAATTTTTACCTTCTTAACTGGTCCATAAAAGGTGGCATTGAGGTCTGCAGAACCCATATGATGCTGGAGCGTGAGCTGTCGGCCACTGTGTTTGGCTAAGTAAAACCTTCACAAAATCAAATCAGGTTTCAGAGAATCATGCAATTTATACATGGGAAATTATAACTATGGGATAACAACTTTAACAAAGGTGTCTGTAAGGGAGATTTTAAAAGCTAAAGGAGATCTCAGGAATCAAGCTCAGCTCCGTAACTTACAGAAAAGGACACAATAAAAGGACAGGGGAGGGAGAAGGAGATAGAGGGAAAAAGACCTAAGTGATTCATTCAGCTGGGTATTAAGTGATTAACGCAGCATACTAAATAATTTCTACTGGTACACTTGCCCCTGGCCTGCTGCTCAGTCATTGCTGTTCTTAAAACCACCTTTCTTCATAATCAATTCACCCTAAGCTACTGGCAGACATCAACCACACAAAATATACTCCTAACCATGCACTGAATGCTGAAGAAAAGACATTAATAAATATTCCTCTGAGCTGAATGTATATAGCTATTTCTTACAAATTAAAAAGCATAGAGATAAAAAGTTCTCCTTTAGAACATGAGGTTAAAAATGGAGTACAGCCTCAATCAGATACACTACCAATGTTCAAATTTATTTCAATTTTGGACTATTATGTACACTCAGAAAAACAAACTTGTATTTCTGTTTACCTTCTGAATATCTCAAAAGCATGTCTTGGGGCTGGTGGGATGTTGCACTTTGGTGTGGCTGACTGAGTGGGCCAATATCCTGTCGTTAGCACCCGGACTGTGAGGTCAACACCACCTAAAGATACCTGTGCAGAAGAGAAAGAGATATGTCCCCCAATTAACTAGGATTTGTCCCCCATTCCACATTGACACTGTGTTAGAGTTATCAAACTAGTTAGCTCCATGTCCAATATCTAGCACATAAATCTTAAAGGTTAGACCCATCCCAGTGTATTCCAAATTTTAACTATCTTGGCAAATATTTATAATTATTGCTTATGTTGTTGGCTTTATAAAATACTAATCAAAGGATAACTCTACGCATGTGAACAAAGTCTTACTGACTTACTCAGGTGTCACTGAGTAGTGTAAAATTTTGGCTTGCAAGCTAATTTTCAGATAAAATGTCAAGGAACCATATATCACCATCATTTTAAATAAATTTCTAAGATACTATCTTTTATCTCAGCTTTTAAATGTTTTAAACCACCTTAATATACAAACAACGTATTTCTAATATCCCATTCACATTTCAACTACATTGACAAAATTTGTTTTTACATGTAGTTCACATTTTAACAACCTCTACACGGGACACTGTATATCCAGTTCTACATAGCAGGTGCTCTAAATATTTGCATAATGTATGACTACCTCTAGAAAATATATGTTAGCAATAGTGTCACAATTATTTATTCTTTGAACAAATTAAATTTTTAAGAAAACAAAGTCTATCAATAGGAATTTTTAAGGGTGAAGTATTATCTTTATTATTGATATTCACAGCTTGTTCTAAACCATTATTCCATTTTTATCTAACCTTCATGATTTGGTGATAACAGATTCTTAGAAGAGAGGAATTGAGTCTATAATATAAAGAAGTATTCCACAGTCAGATTTCTCCCCACACATCTACTAATTGGTTACTCCACTTAGGAAAACTGCAACTAGAAATCTTCGATGATGCATAGGAGAGATGATCATAGCAGAGATTCTCAGAGGATGAAAAGAGTAGGTTGGATAACTGTTTGTATTTGTTGAAATTGGGGACTGGGAGTGGGGGGGGGTCACAACTTGATTCGAATACATCCTAGAGAATGAAGTCTTTTTATCTACATATCCACGCAATTTCTTAATATTCAAGTCTTTGCTCAAAATGTTATTGTTTTTTTAAAGGAGGCCTTCCGTAACTACTTTTCCCTGCTGCAGATTTCCTCTGTATCTCCTATCAGCAGCTAAGGTGCTCTGTTTATTTATCTGGTTCATTATCTGTCTCCCAGATCAGAATGTAAGCTCCATCATAGCAGGATTTGTCTCTATTTTGTCCTCTGCTGTGTATACCCAGTTCTAGAACAATGCTTTGCACAGAAAACACTTGATGAATTACTTGTTAAATGGAAGGAAAAAAAACCTTTAAGAATTATTACTAGAAGTTTGTATCATCTTTTTCTAACTATCTTAGCAATATTTTGAGGCCACTCAGCCTATATTCAGATAGCACATGACAGGGTAAATACACAGACAGAGGTACCGGAAAAGTCTGTTAGGGTATGATATGATTTGTGATATAAACAGAAATATGATTGTAAGATGGTTTTCCTTACCCTGTCCCTGTTTTAAAAATAAAAACAGAAGAAAAAATGGACAAATACTTAAATTTCTTTCAGCTTTTTATCTAAATAAAATATTTTCATTATCATTAGAATTTCAAAAAAGTACTTATTTTATGACTTCTAAAAGAAAGTGAAGAGCCAATCTCTTGGTATATTTCAACAGACTGAGAACCTTTAAGAAAGTTACAAAGAATCATCAATTGCAGGATTGGTGATATTTTAAAAGGGCTCAAAGATTTCAGAAAGCTCAGATCTGTTTTGATTAATCTGTCACTTTTCATCAAATCTGTCTAATGCAGACTAAGGCTTAGGAAACTCAGAGCTTAAGGTCCTTAGCATAAATAATTATAAAAAAACAATAATTCCTTGTAAATAATGGCTTTATAGTTAAGTGGAAGCTGCAACCAAATTAACAGAAAAAACTGAGCATCTTGATAAAAGTATTCTCCTTACTGTAGTTAACAAATTACTAAGCAAATACTCTACCAGAGTGAAAGACATGTCTGAACAATCAAGATTAAAGTCTGGAAAACTCACAAACTTTAAACAACTGAAAGGCAAACAGATCTGATGAAATTATTATGTTGGATAATCATTCCCTCCCTCTTTTAAATGAGACAACCCCAACAAAGTAGTGAAGAGTAAAGAACCTAATTTTCTTGTCAAAGGGCCTTCAAGATCACAGGCCAGGTAATTTTCAACAATACTTAAAATACTAAGGGTGTTGAACCTCCCTTACAGGTAGTTTCAACAGAGTATTTATTCCGACTAGTTATCTCCCTCAATATACGTAGCCCTCAATATATGTAAACTTAGTGGAAGAATAAGAATGAACAGAAAAAAACTGAATCACATGAAAATATGTGTCAGTGTATTAGAATATAATTACAAACCCCTAAACAATCTAAAAAAGACAAAAGTATCTAGGATCATCACATTATTCACATTCTCCCCACCTGAATTTCTATTTACCATAGACTTTTATCTTTCCTGCTCTCAGCCCTTCTACACTACAAATATGAGGCAAATAATCCAACTATTTAAAATGGAGAGGGACCAGAAGCCCTAGTAATGCCTTAATATATATAAATGCCATTTCTACATAATTAGGTATTTTCACATATTTTACTTGTGAAGAGACTGTGGAACCAGTAGAAGTGATCTCATATTTAAATATCAAAGGAAAGATCTCCAAATTTCTTTCATGGGTGTGATATGTCTTAATTACAAAGCAGTATATATGAGAGAGAAAATGTCAAAGAAACGCTGGAGTTCTCTAAAACTTAAGGTTAAAGGTGAAGTTGAAAAAGAGTAAAAAGAAACAAAATTCTGAACTTCATTGAATCCTCACAAAAACCCCACTGGACTCCAAAGCTGTATGGATTCTAGTATACTGCCTTTTGGGAGTCACAATACAGAATCACATTTAAAACGCACTAGTGTCACTGTTTAAATACTCAGTTCATCAGATGTCAGGCCCATTTAGGCTGATCTGAATGTGAATGAGGAGACTGAGGCATAGGACAGCGGGGAAACAAGCTGGGTGCTGGGGTAAAGTGAAAGCGAGAGCACCAAAACTCGGGACGCCTGCCTCAGCCCAGGATTCTTTCCGTGATCCAGAATGGTTATAACAGCAGAATCATTGTTTGTTAAATTTTCAGTGCATTCCTTCATGTAGGGAGGTTAAACTAAGTTCTAGAAGAGTAAGAAGTAAGTATTTTAACACTGACAGTTAAAATAAGAGGTTATATGGGGGAAAATGATTTTTAAAGCACTCACAAAATACATATGTTGTCTCTCATGACATTTAAGGAACCAACCCCAGCAATTCAGTTCTGAAAATGGATGAAAATGCCCACTGCAGAAGACTACATGGACTGATGAATAGCAGTGTCATATTCTTGAAGCCAATGTAATATTATGGTATCAACGATACTTCAATTAAAAACAAAAAGGCTTTACATGAATACATTTAATTTAAAAGTAGAAATAAGTGGAGAGTCTTACCCCAGTTGCCTGTAGATGTTGCCTGAATTCATCCATAGTTGTGTTTGAGATGCTCATATCCCTAAACATTCCTTCCAGTTTTGATGTGAACTGACATCCACATTCAGTCTATGGAGGAAAAACACAAATACACACAAATAAATTATGGATTTTTTGATGAGAAAATGTACAAAGAAATAAATTCTTCCATGCTACTGCCATCTTTTCTAAATCTTTCCAAGAGTTGCTCTATGTTATTACCCAATGATTCTATTTTATAATGTAGATTCCCAGACTCTTTCAGATTCCAATATACCTTCTAGATGGTAGGGCCCAGAACTCTCTTTTTAGCAAGCACCTCAGGCGGCAATGGGTACAGGCAGTCCACGGACCACACTTTGTGAAACAACTATATGGTGATACTCCCCCCTTCTGGTTTCCCTTGTACTAATCCTTCCCCATTTCCATGAACGTATCCTGTCATACCAAGAGAAATTCCAGCCAACTCTGAATGCCCCTGAACCTGAACAAAAGTACAGCCTAATCAAAAAAAAAAAAAAACTACCTTTGCTAATTAAAAATATTTTAAATCAATTAAGTATTTTCCAATCATATGCTACTAGTGTTTAATCATGTGGTAAACATTAGTTGGTTGGACAGACTCCATTCCATCTTATGTACACCTTACCTTTAACTTAGATATCATATTTTTTTCAGAGTCATCAGAAACACTTTTATTTGTGAGAAGTCTCCTTGCCAAGTGTTGCTTATAGTAACGTTCAAATACATCTTTTTCTTGCATAAACCTAAAAAGGACCATTGCCTTATCCAATATTGTTTCTACTTCTTGTTCTGTTAGCTGTAAAATCAATGAAAAGATTTAACAATTAAAACATTTTAGTTCTACCAAAACAGCACCATAGCTCATCTATAATTTAGTACTGTCTGGTAACAAATCATAGGGTTGAGAACTCTAAGCAGGAGGGAACCGGCCTGGGAGAGGGCCCCCTGCTTCAGACAGCCCGAGCACAGCTCCCACATCCCCGCCCAGCACAGCCCTCATCCGGGGGCAGAGTGGAGTTCCCGGCCCCAGGGCTCCGCTGAGATGGAGGCATGCAGTGATACGCAGCAGGATTAAACGATGGCTTAGAACAGATGCAATGAAATTTTAATCACAAAAATCTTGCAATGCCTTTGCACAATATTTGGGTAGAAACTTACACAGCCAAAGGACTGCTCATTTTCATATAAGCTCAATCAAAACGTAAATTTTTCCAAAGAGGGGCAATAATTTGTTATTAATTAAGAGAGTCACAAGACCCCTTGTCCGCTGCCCTTATCTTTTAAGTAAGGGCAAGATGATACTGGTGCAAGTGGTATAAAACTTGTATTAAAAATTATGGAAGACCAAAATAGATGTATCTTTTCTGTTTCTTTGGTCTTCTTCTTCCTGTTTCTTTGTTGCAGCTGCTGCCTGAGAACCTACAGCCAATTCTTTTTCCTTTTGGCTTCAAGTTCCAAAACGAAGTTAAAGAAAAAAAAATTTTTATGTGTGATCACAATATGCTTAATATGATTTTCTATGCTGTGGTGAGCTTCCAAGGTCCCAGTATATATAATAAAGGCTTAAAAATGAGCTTCAGTATATGCTTTCAAACTATTTTTTGATAGCCATTCTAGTTTATGCCTTCAAATTCTCGGCATCCAGCTATTGTTTGATACACAGACCCCAGAACCAGATGACAGCAAACAACATTCTGTGCTGCAGATAGCTGTTTTCTAGTTACATCTCTATAGCATATCTGACTCTTGCTGTCTGCAGACTGTTCAGTAACTATGGCTATGTAGTTTTTTGTTTTTATGTCAATTGCACATTAAGGGAAATGGCAAAGTACTTCTTACTACTTCAAATACTTAAATAATCCTTTTCAAAGATCACAGTACAAACGTTAAGTGAAGTACACAGTACAGCAAAGAATAATGTATGCTTAATTTCATACTTACAAAATAAACTAATTTTATATTAACAAATAAAATTTAATGTGTTTTCACACACATTTATACTTACCCCTTTTACTCCCTTTTTCAGCTTATCATCAATAAATAATGAGAGGTATTCAGGGGACCTGGAGTTGAGGTTGAGAAAATACTCAAAATCACCTGCAATAGTTTGTTTAAAGAGCCGGTCATTATTAAATGATTCCTGGAGGAAGCGATCAAACCTACTCTTCAGATCCAATAAGCCCTTTCAAAAAAAAAAAAGAAATTTAGGATATATTATTAATAATATTTCTATTAACAATAGACTTGTGGATCATGTATAATTATCATTTTGCTTATAAATGTCTCCATTCAGTGTTAAACTTATAGATTCTATGTTTTGTTTTCAACTTATTTTCATTTCATTGTCTCAACTAATGGGTGAATCCAACAAGAGCTTTAAAAATATTCAAAAAAAGCTTCTTATTTATATTTAAAACATGGAAAAACTGCAGCATAATTTATTCATAATACTAATTGAAAGCAAAACCATTCTGAAACAAACAGTTAACAAACAGTTTTTCTTCCTACAAAGGAGGTGTATGAACACTAAGGCATATAAGGGCTTCATCAAATAGGTTAGTAAGTGAAAAGAGCAGCTGAGTCTGGTTATCCGATATAAATATGCCAACTTCACAAAATTCTAAAATATTTAGGATAATTACACATACTAATTTACCCTTGGGACAAAGTCAAAAATATATAATATATAGCTTAGTAAAAGTGACCTTTTTAGCACTTGTCAAAACTACTTTGTCATAAACTTAAAAGAGAATCTTCTATATTTACTGACCTGAATATAATCAACGGGGTTCTTTCCTTCTCCTTCCTCAGAAACAAGGGCTTTACCTTGTTCCCGCAAATAGGAACTCATACACTCACACATTGTCTTCAAACCATTTGGCACACGACTAAATAACTTGTACATGCAAGCAAGGTCTGTAATCAGAAAACACAAAAACCAGCTACATTAAAGATTAGGAAAAATATGTTAATCTCTGATCATGCTGATCTGTGATAGCTGAAGAGGCCTTGGTACAGGAAAAACTACTAAAAGGAAAAAAAAAAACCTCCACCAAACTGGAACGGGAAAAAAAATTAGGGCTAATGATTATTATTTCAACTCATGAAATGCAGCTTTCAGATTAGTGCTTTGAAATACCAATATAATATCATTAACAAATTTCAGTTACATGGAAAAGATGCCCAAAGAGTATAAATAATAAAGCCACAAATGAAACCTGTTTGGAATTTCTACATAATTTATCCTATATAACTCTAATCTAGAACCTGGTTATTTTATGAAATGTCAATCAAAAAGATAACTTTAATTATGGTATAACTGGTAGTCAACATAAAAAGCAAGAAATTTAAAAACCAACTTAAAATCTTACATTTTTCAACATTCCTATCTCAAAAGTTCAAACAACAACCAGGACAATAAACAAACATATACTAAGGTTTATTTCATTACACATCATGGTAAAGTCTATATGAAATTATGAATTAAAGCATAAATTCCTATTCTTTAATATTTTCCTCAGAGCAATTCCTAGTATTTCCCAGGTAATGGCCTAAGCCAGTAACATCTCTTTTTTAAAAACTGGCTTATCTCACTATATTGTTTTTATTTAAAATGAAAACTCTGGACTCTGTCCATTTTTTATATCGTTTTTCACAAGATTAAAATCTGGAGTTAAAATACTTTTCTATATGTCTAGTGTCTCTCTAAAGTAAGAGCTTACTGGGAGACTATAGTGTCAGAACTTGACAATCATATAAAAAAGTTTTACAATCAGGAACTTTTGAAAATGGGAGTTAGAACAGTGGTTTCCAGATCAAGGATTTTGTCTATAAAGTATTAGGTAATAAATATCTTGACACACTGCTCAAGAGCACGGCCTAGCACAACTAAGACATTTTGCACTTAGATTGCTAGTGCAAAGTCAGGACAACTGGAACTAGGATTTAAAATTTTGATTTGGAATCACAGGTGACTGGTTGGTTGCTGAAAATATTTAGCACTAAATAGAGAACTATAGTAAGTAGCTATGCTGATATTTCTTCATTTATGTACTTACTAAGTGCTTGCCATGTGTTAGGCAAACTTAATGCCTTTGGCACAAATCTCCATACAGGTTACAGAGATGCTGTAAATTCAGGCATGCCCAACAACCTCTCCATCAAACATTACCTAGTTTCCTCATCTCCAACCCATTTAATCTTTCCCCACCCAGCCTTCAAAGGTATGTAAGAAAACATTAACTCAATAACCAAAATGTATATTAGAAAATTTACTGATTCTCTAATTCTTTAATTGGAGGAAACTGCTTTTCATAAAGTCCTAGTCTGCCAGCAAGCACTTAGACTGGGGTCAACTATACAGCCCATGGACCTATGCCCACTGCCTGTTTTTGTACAGCTCACATACTAAAAAGTTTTCACATGTTTATGTGGTTGCAAGAAGAAATCAATGTTTCATAGGAACATAGTGAAGATTTATTCATTTGTGTTATTGTGTATGCCTACTTTCTTTACTATTACAGCAGAGATGAGTGGTTTACCATATGGCCCACATGACTAAAATATTGACTATCTGGCCCTCTGCAAAAAATGTGTGCTAACCCAACTTAAACCTTAGACATCTAGAAGAAAACACAATGAACACACTTAAAAATGACTGATTTTTGTTTTTGTTTGCTTTTACAAAACAACAGAAGGGTCTTTTAAAATGTAACTTTCTCTGTTTTAATAAAGCAACAAATTTACAGACAACTTTTCAGGAACTTAACACAAATGTATAAATAGTACTACTTCAAAACACAAAGCTAGGATTCCACTAGAGGTACAACCTCTCCACAATCTTTCTTTTCCCTTCTCTTATATACTTCTCTCTAACTCACTTAAAATTTTTATTTTCATTCCCTAGGTATATTTCTTTTATAAGAAGTGAGTGGCTAAAACAGTAACCCTTCATTAAGAAGCAGGAGGTGAGTTTAAAGTATCAAGTTTATTTTTTAATACTATACCATCAGTGATTTATAAAGCCATAGTTTTAAAACAAAGCTTTAGAAAATTAAGAATGAAGACATGACTGTTAATTATTCTAGTTACAATTTCTTCTCAAGTACTTGTCAGAAAAATATTGTTTTCAGGAAAGTAAAGCGAAATACCCCAAAAGAGTAAAGGCTACAGTTACTCCAAATGTTTACTTTTACATAATTCTCTTTTCTCCTTTTTTTAGTCTGTGACTTCAGAGTTCTTCCTAAGGATTCCCAAAACCAATTCACCAATTTATCTAAATACACTGACATGGAAGATACACATTTTTCCATTTTTGGTGCTCTCATCACAACTAACTCCCAAAAGAAAGAAAACAAAAATGTTAAGATTGGAAATTTAGATTTTCAAAGAATCACAAAAATTACAGGAGTGTATATAGGAATAGAGAGAGTGCCAACCCTATGGTCTATAAAAACAGAGTACATGAGCATATGAGGAGCTCAGGGGCCTCACCAATAATATTAGACTTACCTCTGGATTAAAATGCAAAATGAGGAGATATAAGATGGAAAAATAGAAAAAAAAAGCACCAATTCAATTCACAAGAAAAATCTAAAATTCTCTTAAGTATAAAGCTTTACTGTTATAACCTGTCAAAGTAACAATAGTGATAAATTAATGATACGACATTTATGAAAATTTTAATTATAGGAAAATAAAAAAATTACTGAGAACCTGGTAGAATTATAGGGATTTACTTATGTTTCAATTGCCAATACTTACCTTCTGTCTTTCCATTTTTCAACATGTGTACTAGCCCAGAATTCTCCATTTCTACTATAGTTTTCATGTGTTTGGAAATGAGTTCCCTCTCAACCACCTTTACAATCGGCTCTTCAGTTGATTTGTCAAGGCAGTGCATCACCCGTTCTATTTCTTCATTAATTCTAGCTTCTACTTTCTTAATATACACTGAAGCACTGTTTTCTGCTAAAAATTTCTGGCTTTCCATCTGCAAAGAAGAATCAGGATTTTAAAAAATACGCAAAATGTGTTTCTGCTTTTTCCTGGGTTTCTATAATGTTCATCATAAACCAAATTAAATATCTTAACTGCAATTGACATTTTTTATTTCTTATTACACATATTCTCATATACTGGGAATTATATCCTTTAAAGTATTATTTACATAAGACTAAATTAATACATTATCCTTAAGCAATGTTTTTCAAACTTTGCCAGTGTACTCCAAATGACAGAAAAAATAATAAGCACATGCTAATAAGAGTCAAAAGCACCTGACCCCAAGTAAGAATGGGAAATTGTCTTCGATTTAATGTGTAATTATGCCTAGGATTCATCATGTTTGTCATGCAGTTTTGCTGGCATACTACTAGTTAGTTACTAAAGTCCTCCCCATCACCCCACTCCCAGTCTCAAGTATATATACTTAAGTTTGAGAAATAGAACTTTTAAATACCTGTTAGCCTTGTATGCTAATATCAGCCTTATAGAAGTTCCACTAAATTATAAATGTTATTAACCCAACTGGTTTTCACCTATCTGGTAGGATTAACAAATGTATCTGAAAATTTCTTTGTACTAGAAGACATGTTGATTATAAACTATGTAAAATTTTAATAACTTTCCTTCTTAACAAAAAGTAGTTTTAATCCTTGAAAATAATCAAGTTTCGAAGAACAGATAACACATCAAATAACAATCTTGGTGAGACCATCTCTCCACTCACTATTAAAAGTAGTATGTATTATGTAAAAGCACACACTATACATGTGTCACTACAGCACACTTTGGAACCTTGACAATTAAATCTTCTATTGATATTTCTATACTGTAAGGAAGTTAATTAAAACAAATGCAAATATCAAAAATATCTATTATTAGTTGGTGCATTATTAGAAAATTAAGACTGTTTCCTATATTATAAAAAGTTCATAAAACATGGTCCAGGCTCACCAGAGCAGCCACAAAGGTCTTCTAATAGGCTATAAACTGATTAAAAAAAAAAAAGGGCAAATCCATTCTTTGTTTCTTTATGGGTACATAACACCAAAACTGACTGAGTTCTATTTTTATACACAACCAAAGGCTTTTGTGAATATAGCCTACTGAATTACTACTGCATATTATTACAATTTCGTATCATTCATTTTTTTAAAAAACATATTATTGGAATAAAAACTTTTAAGGTAGTATTATTCAATTAAGTGTGTTTTGGCAACACCACAAAGCTCCTATTGTAAATTGCTCAGATAGTTGAGGCTTTCAGGAAGGATGCTTGGTTATCATTACCTTATAAATACTAACATTTGTCATGGTACTCAGTTACTGTTATCAGTTCATTACAAATCAATACTAGTTTTAGCTTTACTTTTAGCAATTTAGTTGGTTTTGGGTTGTATATACTGCTGCAAATTTTTATCAATTGTACTTAATGACCAATACTTTTTTAATCAATAGCCTTTAAAAGATATGGACTGTGGGATCATGCATATTCCTGTATTTATTTTACTAGTAACTTATACTACCAAAAGCCTGAATAGTGAGACTTCAATGGTGATGCACTGCCTGTGGATTTACAGTAAGTAATTTTTAACATACAATGAACTGTTAAGGTTATTTCCGAGTTCATATGTTTGATGACATATAATAAAAAAACTGTGTGTTAGGTCCACTCTTAATTTGTTTTCAATGAGCTGTTTCACTGGAATGTGCAAATGAGGGGTAGGTGTGCCAAAGGGTATTTTTTGCACCCTTATCCTCAAAAAAGCCTCAGTAAAAAAAAAGTCAAAATGTTTGAATTAGTGAACATTCAATAACTTTAAGAACATCTTTAAAAGGTATTTATTTATATCTTGATTACCTGAAAAAATTCTGCAGACATTTCCAAAAATGGAGCCTCAAAATCTTCTTCATAGACCGATCGTCCTTCAAGACCTAAAATCATTAACATCTGGCAAGCATTTCTTATTGCGCCTCTGTCAAAAGAAGTTAAACCACTTCACAATCAAATTACATTCATGTTTCATGTAAAAAACACAATGGAAGTTAGACTTTTAGAACTTTTTTTTAATCAAAGTGACTATTCTTGCATAAGCCACTCACTTGTAACATTAGGATTTGCAGTAATTTTAATTGGAAGGCATATCTTGACTGCACAGCTATTCACCTCAAGTTGTTCTCATGCTGTGACAATATAAAAATTTTAAAGGAAGTTAGGTTTAAGATGTCTAAATCTTCCTGTGTGTTTAAAAACACAAGAAAAGGGCTGTTTATCAGGAAGAGGAGGGGAGGGGGGCTGCACTGCTTGTCATGGGCACAACACAGTTACTTCTAGGCTGTAACTTTTTTGTACTAAATTGGCTTCTAGGCAATCCTGACTAAGCACCAAAACTGAAGTAAAAATAACTACAAGTTTTTATCTAATAGCTCCTTTGAATACAAAGAATCAAAGAAAGCAGTCTTACAGTTTAAGCCACTGTAACTGCAGAGTCACAAAAATGGCACTACAATCATGTTAGAAAGGGGAAGGCACTATGACCTAGCAGAAGGGATACAATAGTTCTTAGTCATTTTAGACTGTGTTCAACATTTTTCTTCAAATATGCTAAGAATGAAGGCTAGTTAAAAGCCCTTAAAGAAAAAAGATGAAGAGAACAAAAATGTTATCACAGCAAAAGAACAAAATACCATCATAAAAAGTACATGAAAAATCAAAAGGATAGACTAATGGCTGATCTGCTTTTAAAAAGAGTATTAAATAAAAGCTTAGGATGGTTTCTTCTAAAAATAGGTATGTGCTTTTAAGATAAAATCTAGGTAACTGTTAACTGACATTAGCTTTTGAGGATTTTCATAGTATGCTGGGAAAACTTTATTTTAATAAAATTATGACAGTGAATAGGTTCTCAAGATATATAACCACTAAAAACCAAAACCTGCAGTGTAAAAAGATAATTATACCGGTCTACAACTTCTCCCTTCCGCTCTCTTGCAATCATATCCAACAGCGTTTGCCGCAGATGATCCCGAATACATCCATAACGTACAACCTGATCTCGGAAAATAATTAATCCCAAATTGTAGACATTCTCCACATTATTTTGTTGTACATATACACGGTCCTACAGTTAAAACAAATATTAATATGAGTACAATTCATTCAATAAAAACTGGCAGAAATCTAGTAATATAAAAAGCAAAGAGAATCCTTTTTATTATTAAAAAAATAGTACTGCATAAATCAATCTTTAAAATAATTTTTATTTTTACATTTTTGGACATAAATTTCTGTGGTACAGAAAAGTACCATATACAGAATCACTCTTACCCAATGTGCACAATATTACGTTATAGTAACAAGAAGTACAACTCGCATAAAACAGGTCTGAAAACAAATACAACTGGATCTCAGTAAACATAAAGTTCAACTGGTAAGAGGACAGCAGAGAAGATACACTGGCAAGTACTGAATAGCAGTGAAACAACTTTGTATCAGCCAGGCTGTTTTACAGCTAGAACAGAAATTACTGAAAATTCTGGCAAGAACTATAATTCCAACTGTATATACTCCATGTCAATGAGATATTAAGCAAAGCTTACAGGGTGTGTGTAGGTATTACCAAATTTAACATATGTCCAGTAAGATAATAACATATTTCTTAAGAAGCCAAATGTTCTTAATTTAAAAGAAATGTCAAAGAATTAGGTAAGATTTTATTGTTTTTAATGCAAGGGCACTACCTATAAGAATTACAGAACAAAAGGCACACACAGTGTAATCTTCTGAGTAAATTAAGAGTGTTGGAGAAAAAATTTTAATGTTCCCTTTTTTTGGCTTTATTGCAATATAATTTATATGCCACAACAACATTAACTCATTTTAAGAATACAGTTCAATAATTTACAATAAATTTCTAGTTGTAATAACCACTGCCACCATCTAGTTCTAGAATACTTCCATCAACCCCCACCTCCCCACCTGCCAAATCCCTTGAGCTTCTTTGCAGTCAATCTCCACTTCTAGCACCCCTGCATTTTTCCTCTTTGTATAAATTTCCTTTTCTGGACATTCCATATAATTGAAATCATGTAATATGTAACCTTTTGTATCTGATTTTTTACTAAGCATAAAGCTGTTAAGGTTCATTAGTGTTTTAACATGTATTTCATTCCTTTTAGGGCTGGATAGTATTCCATGATATGAAAAGGCCACCTTTAGTTTATCCTCTTACCATCTGATAAGACATTTTGGATTTCTTCCAGTTTTTGTCTACTATGAATATTTAGGTACAATCTTTTTATGAACACATACTTTCATTTTTCTTGGACAGATTTCTAGGAGTGGAAGTATTAGGTCATACAGAAATTGGAAATTGCCAAACTGTTTTCTAAGGTGGACGTATCAGTTACAGTAAATTTTTGAATACAAAAATACTAGATGTGGAATTAATAAGTGTTCTTTGTATGATCTCTAGCTGTACATTAATTGGCTATGTGACCTTGAGTATGTCATTGATCCACACTGGACCTACGTATCACAAAGGGCTGGTAAAGACAATCTCTACAACTCAAATATGACTTCCAATGGAGCTTAATTCTCTTATCAAAAATTAATATATTCTAGGGATCACGATACATTTCACTACTATTTCTTCCCTTTCTATTTGCTATCAGTCTCCCATAGCTTGGTTCCTTTTTCTCAATCTTATGCAGTGATGCTATCATTAGTGAAGTAATGACTCTGTACCACTGTTAGCCTACAATGTCTGCCATCTCAAGTCTTCTGGCAAAAAGGCAGAAAAGGAGTCAGAGGCAGCTGATGAATTCTTCGAGTATACTACACATGGGGGAATTATACTTCAGAGTAAAGGAAAAGAGGTACAATGGGAACACCTGGTTGCAGTGTATAAGCAGAGCACAGAACATTTAAGTCCATGGAAGACGACTAGGGACAAGGGAAATACAGATGTAGTGTAAGAGCTAAATCTCTTTTAATGTGAGACTGTCAAGGTATACATAACAGTTATAATGAAATGGCATAGAATACTAAGAAAAGCTGTTAACCCTGAAATTTGATAACAGATACCAGAGAGCTAATATATGAAGAAGGGAAAACCCACAAACTCAAGTGTGGCTATTTAAATTAGTGATACTAATGATTTGTATTAAATATTGGCATGTATGATTATCATCAAACAAAATAAAAGCTATACATGTATACACCTGAGTGTTTATGTGTGCGTATGTTAAATGTAAGTGCACACATCGTTCACAATAAACCTGAAAACAGCACGATATGTATTAAAATATTTGCTGAACACGCTATATTTTCTGTTTTACTGATTAGCACTATCAGAAGGAATTCAGCCTTTCAATATACAATAGCATTTTCATAATAGGTTGTAATAGGCCTCTCTGTTAAAAATAAGTGACTAATTTTCTGTAATGCAGTATTAATGGAGCTCTAATCATTTAGATCACTGTAGTACTTTTATTGTTTATATGTTTCTACGTGAATATTTAATTTTTAAAAAGATCTATTTAAAATTCCAGTCTAGTTAACCTCTAACTAGCTAAAAGAATTCAACTTCAAAGTATGGACAAGATGAAAATCAAACGAATAAAAAATATTAAAGAATAACCAATAAATATTTTAATCTCAGGCTTTTTCAACAAAATCTGGTTTGTATGAGTCCAACATCTGTCGTCTATCTACTGTTTCAGAGCTCAGCAGAGTTGGTAGCTGCTTCTATTTGCCTTTTTAAGCCTAAATGCAGGCATTTTAAATATAAGATGTTCTGAAAACCAACTCTGAAAGCCTAATGTTTGAGTCAAACATTAGATTTACTAAAGGGATATGGCTTCATCACTACAGAGGTAATCTACATTTTCAATCTCTATTTATGGTTCTTTCTCAGGAGTTTCCTAGGAAAGCAAACCTACATGCAATGGGTAAGAAACTTTACAAGCCAGAGGGAGCCTGGGGGAGAGGAGGAGAAACCAAGAATGAGACCATCTCATCGTCCCTGTTTGCACAGAGCAGGCAAGAAGGCTGTATTGTCATCTGACTTCACCTATACAGTCAGCTTGATAAACCAACTGAGAAGCACTTCATCTGTAACACATCACCTGCTTCACAATGCTATTCCACATTATTTCCATTTATACTCTTGAAATAATTGACTTGTAAGACCAACTTCCCTGTCAAAACCAACTACAAAAACTAGGTAAGAAATAAAAAAGTAACACCTGTTTAAAAGCATCAAGTAGGACAAGTAAGTCTCTAGGAGTCAAGGTAGAGAGACAAGGAGAGTCTTTCTTCTTCTGCTACAAGACAAGGGAACCTCAACCAGCTGATATACATGTAAAACTTCTTTGGCAAATGCCTACTCATGACCCAGGGCTCTTCACATTTCCAACTGATAAAAGGATATCAGCCTACAAGGTGGTTGGCCATACAAGGCCGCAAATATTCTTATTTCCACCACCTCAGAAAAGATTTGCTTTTTCCTCTTAATGGACAGCTACACAAGGACATGTACATATTTAACATATGCATGAGAGATCACACTCAGCATGGAGAAAATTATTCTTAGAGGTATCAAGATGTGCTATGCAAAAACACAGATCTTACGAAAGCTCAGACAAGCTAACCTGTGCTAAGTCAAGGAGAGCCTTTGTAAGCAGGCCAAACAGCTTTATTATTCGGGGAATGATATTAAAAACAAATCAAAATAAAACAAGAGCAAAAACCAAATTTGATAATTAGTTCAAAATACAATTCTTACAACTTAGTTCACCTTCAAGAAACGGCTCAGCCAGTATTTTTAAACAACAGTCATTATGTTAAAGTGAAGCAAGCTAGGATAAATGGGTAATACACACAGTAATCAATGGTGTCCCCAAGGAAAGAAACAAGTTAAAAGGTCTTTCAATAACTGCTCATATCTAGTATCTCATTTAACAATGTCTTCTTGCAAAAATTAAACAGGTATTTGTGAAGTAAATTCTAAAACTAACCTTTGGGTTAACTTAGTACTACAAATATAAATACAATGGTCTGTTGTCTGAATTAGTCAGTTTAAGGGAGCTCTGTACACATTTTTCTTTAAAGTTCAGTACCTTAATAACACCACTAAAGACCCAAGGGCAGCTGTGGATCAGTACTCCGTCATCTACCCTTGCCTTATGGCCAGTGGTATATTGAGTTATGCAAAAACCACTGTTAAATAGTAGTGAAGAGCACTGAAAGCTGGTTTATCAAGCAAATTGTCAAGCTGGTTGCTCATATTCTTGAATATTCTTTCAGTTTCTTGTCCTCATACCAAGAGGATATATAACTGTGTTTTCGTTTATTATTTGAAAAGCGAGTAAGAGGAATGTAAACAGTGTTAAAAATCTTTACAAGTATTGAATATTTATCCCGCTCACAAACTAGAGATAAACCATGAAAAAGTAAACTTATTTAAAAAAAACAAACAAGCAAATAACTCTGTAACAAGTAGCTACCGACTGTTAGAACGTGTTTGAACCTGTTTTCCCAAGCTTAATCACTAGGCAATCTATCAACAAGTAATAAGTATAAGTATTTCCAAACAGGGTTTTTGCTTTCAAACCATGAAATAAATACAAGTAAAGATGGCTTAACACAATAAAGACAGAAATAGAAAATAAAAAACAAAACAACAACAAAAAAACCCAGAAAAGAAAAAGAATTTTCTACTACAGATATAGTAGGGAAAAAACAAGTCTAATTAAATCAAAGTTTAAAGAACTATCCTAGTATTTTCCACAATGCTAGTGCCTGAATACATTGCCAAATGGGCACCAGTAAGAAATGAAATAGTGAATTGTATAGCTAGATTAACATTTCTGGATTTAACAACATTATTGGTACCAAGTGACTGGAAAAAAACAGAATATGGTGTCAAAAAACCTGGCTTGAAAACTTAGCTTCATGGATAAAGCTCAAGGTCATAGTTTCCACTACTTTGAAATGGCCCAAAAACCTCTTTCTCGGGGCAAGAAAAGTTTTACAATAATGTAGTTGTAGGAAATTCTACTGAAAAATAAGTTCCATTTATTTTAAGAATTGTGTCTAGGTTATGTAACAAGTCAAAAAAACCCAGGTTATGTTCCTCTAAAGCTATGTAAATTGTACCAAATCATAAAACAAGAGCATTGTTCCCTACTCCACAGTTTCATGATAAAAAGGGAGGAAAAAAACATACTAGAAAATAAATAGAATCTACTAGAACCATAAGAATCATCACCCTCAAGGTCATAGAGCAATGAAGTTATAAGACTTTTAGGAAAGAAACCTGTATTAGAGAAGCAATATAAGAGAAGCAGTTCTAAGAGTACAAATTTAATAACCAAACAGGTTGTTTCAATTCTATCTCTGCCATTTACTAGGGATGACCTTAACATCTATGTGTTTCCTCACCTGTAAAATAACGTCTACCTCAAAATGCTATTCTATGTATTACCACTTCTATTCTTGAAAGAATAGCTTTTCTAAGATCAATTCCTCTGGCAAGAACAACAATAAAAAGGTCTAGATGAAAATAAAAAACTAGATGAAATAAAATGAAAATAAAAAACTACCACCTTACATCCATCAAGATAGCTACTATTGAAAAGATAGAAACAAACAAACAATCAAAAAAAAACCCCAGAAAATAACAAGTGTTGTCAAAGATATGGAGAAATTGGCAGTTTTGAGCAATGCTGGTAGGAATGTAAAACAGTGCAGTTGCTATGGAAAACAGTATGGCAGTTACTGGAAAATTAAAAATAGAATTACCATATGAGCCAGCAATTCCACTATCCAAACATATATTCAAAGGAATCAAAAGCAGGGTCTTCAAGAAATATCTGTACACCCACTTTCACAGCAGCATTATTCAAAATAGCCAAAGGATGGAAACAACTCAAGTGTCTAATGGATAAACAGAATATGCTATATACATACAACAGAATATCATTCAGCCCTAAAAAGGAAGGGAATTCTGACACATACTACAACATGGACGAACCCTGGGTAACAAAAGGACAATCTATCACTTGTTGGTTCGACTTGTATGAGGCAATTAGAATGGTCAAATTCATAAAGACATAAAGTACAGTGGTGGTGACCAAGGGCTGGGAGGGTAAATGGGAAGGATGAGGGCTATTATTGTTTAATGGCTATATAGAGTTTTGGTTTTGCAAGATGAAAGTTCTGGAGATGGATGGAGGTGATGGTTGCACACCAGTATGAAAGAACTTCATATCACTTAACTATACACTTAAAAATGGCTAAGATATTAAATTTTATGTTACATGTATTTTACAATAATTAAGAAAAATACCCACCAACTGTTTAAAAGCATCAAAGAGTGACAAAGGCAACCTGGACTTGTGGGGCCAAAATTGTGGAGAAAAGGCAAGCGTCCTGAGAGGAGCCCACATTTTGCCCCCCTTGTTCCCTTGGGTCACCTGTCATATTTGGAGGAATAGCAGTAAGAGGCCAAGCTGAAAGCCACAAGTGGGCTGGCGATCAATAAGCTGGGACTTACGAGGCCAAATCTTAAGAGGAGAGAAATGCAAAGAAAAACCAGAAATTCTACAAGCAATTTTCATCAAGATACTGCCACATTACCTAGCATGGGTGAGACACCAAAACATCAAATAGAAAGTCATACTGGGAGGCTAAAGAATTGAAGAGACTGTTGGCAGACTTGCAGTGGTGAGGAGACTAAAACTAGAATTCAAGGCATTTCCACGATACTGTGTAAAGAAAACTGGCAAACACCTCAGGCTTTTAGCTGAGACCCCAGAAAGGATTTTCCATATAAATAAAGATACATCCTTGCAAACAAGGCAAACTAAAAAGACATCAACCTTAGCAAAGCCTGCAAGTCAGCTTCAACTAGACCACGGTGATCTGGCTGATACTGTACCTGCCTGTCAGAAGAAAATTACATTTCCTTTGAAGGAAGATAATACCATTAAGGACCTCCCCAATTTTTATTGTACAATACTGGCAAAATCACCAGACTTGCCCTCAAGCAAAACAAAACACCCAGGATCAAATGTCTAAAAATCAAGGGGGAAAACCCAATAAGTCAAAAGTATGCTAAGACTCTTAATGCTATACAGCATTTATATCATGTATAAGACAATAGGAATTGGTTAGAAAAAAAACTATATAAGGTAAACTCTAAGACAAGGATCTATGTTGTATTCCCTAAGGTAAACACAGAAATAGTAAAGAATATATAAATAACAGCTAATAGGACAGGGGGATGAGATAATAAAACATACTAAAAGAAAGCAAGAAAGCTGGGAAAATCAGTAAAGAGAGAGAAAAAAAGAGTAGGATGGAAAATTTAAACCAAAACACATCATTACAGTGAATGTAAATGAACTCTATGCTTCAATTTAAAAACAAAGATTATCAAATGGTGTTAAAAAAGCATGTTACTGTATGATGCTTGCAAATGACATACTTTAAATATAAGGACACAGAAAGGGAGAAAGGAAAAGATGGCAAGAAATCTGCCATGCAAACATTAACCAAAAAAAACCCTCATATAGTAATACTAGACAAAGTAGACTTTAAGGTAAGAAGTATCACTAGAAATAAAGAAAAGGATATTTCATAAAAATAAAAGTCAACTCAACAGGCAGATTAAATTTATACTTACATTGTAACAAAACCTCAAAATATATAAACTAAAAGGAGAAAAAAACAACACAGTATCAAATCTGAAGAATTTAACATTTCTCAATAGCTGACGGGACAAGCAGACAAAAAAAACTTAGTAAACGCATGGAAGATCTGAACATGGCTGATAAATATGACCAACAGCTGCATACTGAAAAGCTGTAATTAACTGAATTCAAAGCTTCTCTTCAAAGACACCATTAAGAGAGAAAAGGCAAGCCCAGAAGGAAGAGACAATGTATCTAACAATACATATACCTGACAAAATACTTATAAAAGAACTCCCACAAATTACTAAAAACAAAAAAACTTCCAGAGAACCCACATTTCTAACACACGGCAAAAAAGATTTGTTTACTTATGTTATACACCGACAAAAAATGTTTGTTAAAAAATCAGAAGAGGACTTTCAAATTAGCGAAGGGCTAGTGTCCTAGCAAATGGACAGAATAACTGCCAAGAGTACCCAATGTATTTGGTGAGTTTTAATAATAAATCCATAATGATAGTTTTAAATAACTTCTGATGACAGTAGCAGTCTGAAGTCTTAGAAAGTCACTTCTTCGAGGAGGATTTTAAGTATCAGATTCAAAAGAAAAAATGAGAAAAGTAACACAAAATACTAAAGATTTCTAATATGCTTCAATAGCTTACAGATGTCACTATTATTTTTTTAAGTTTTTTTATTAAGGTATCATTGATGTACAATCTTATGAAGGTTTCACATGAGCAATATTGTGGTTACTAGATTCATCCATATTATCAAGTTCCCCCCCCCACAAACCTCATTGCATTCACTGTCTGTCAGCATAGTAAGATGCTACAGAATCACTACTTGTCTTCTCTGTGCTATACTGCCTTCCCCAGATGTCACTATTCTTCAATTAGGCTTGGGAAACCCGAGTTATAAGCTCAAATGGATGTACATATCATAAACTTACCCAATGATAGAAGAACTTGGAAAAAGGAACCACAGTTGTTTAGAATGGTGCTTGATACATTAATATAAACTCACTGTATCCTTGCTAAATGAATACATTTATCCTCAGAAACACAAAGGAGAATGAATGTTAGCTCAGTTCTGGGTAAATTATCATAAATTCTGTTAAATAAGAGTCATTATATATAATTCTCCTGCACTCAGGTGGTACAGCAATGTGGTGAAGGCCATGGGCTTTGGAATAAAAAAAGACTTGTATTTATTTCATTACTCAGTAAGGTGATAACAGATCTGGCAGGTTAGTTCATCTCTCTAATCTCAATTTATTCATTCACAAAATGGAGAGTAGAGTATTCACCTGGAAAGACAGGTATTTACAGTTAGCACAGGGATATAGCCATATAATAATAAATGGTATCTTGTACATGTTCAGAAGAATATTTTTACTTTTTCAAAGAAATAAAAGTTTTATTGCTTTCCCAAACTATTGCTTAAAAATAACAATAAAAAGATACTGTGAGGATTAAATGAATTAAAAGACTTCAGTGCTTAAAACAGTGCCTGGTACATACTAAGGTCTATGAAACCATTATCTGCTATGATAAGGAAAAGTACTGGGTAGACGCATAACCAACCAAGGTTTTATCAACTCACTTAATTAAGAGTTCTTAAAGAAACTGTCATCAACTTAATACTAATCTACCCACACCTGTTTTTTCCTTCATTACCATTCCCCAGACACTACTTGTAGCTGTTTACTTTCAGTCTTAAAACGGTATAAAACTTCACAGCTGAAAGAGCTCTAAACTTAAAATGATCTAACCAATACTCAGCCAGATGTCAGTTAGGCCTCACCCATAAACCCCTTGAAGCGGCACATAAAAGTGTATGCCGTGTGGTATGCAGATGCACAGGAGCCTACCTCTAAGAGAGGGTCTATGAATTTTGACCACCAAGGGGTCTATAATCCCAAATAAATAAGAACCAGAGCTTTGTTATCCAATTAACTTATATTCCTTACAGATAAGGAAACAAGAGTCTTACCCAGGGAGGTTAAATGACTTAAGCCAATTAATGACAAAATAGGAATTAAAGCTGAGTGTCTCTTAATTTATCATTGAATGATTTTCTCACTACTCCAAACTTCCTGTCTATGATGATGCCCTGATTTTATTTTACATAAAAGCCTAGGTACTTGGCTTTTGACCTAACCATAAAAAGATGCAAAGGTATTACATAGTCAGTAACAAATGCAAAAACTAGAGCACATATGGGGAACGCCTGTGTCGAACAAACCCATCTTGCAAAAGCAAAGCCAGTAGAAATATTGAACATGTGTGAAGTTTAACAGCCCAAAGCCACTGGATCCTATTTTTTTCTAAGAAGTCATTTTGAAATAAATCAGAGAAGGTACTAAAATGACTCTTAAGTAACCTATCTGTGCTCTTCCAGAGTATAGTTATTTCCAAACTTTTCCAAATATGCAATATAGAGTATTATAAAGGAGAAATGTTTTTTTGAACCTAGAAAAAACAAAGTCCACTGGAGAAAATACAGACTCACAAATGCCACCATCTCATGCTCTCACCCTATCTTCTTTCTTGTAAGGACACACAAATCCTTGGTAGCTTCAGCAGTTAGGTTATTTCTCTCACTATGCTCCTTGCCACCTATTACCTTTGGTAATTGCAACATTAATAATAGCATGAATTTGACATACTCTTTACAGATGCCTAAATTTTCATCTCCCATCTTATCAGGATTTCCTTCACCCACATATTGGGATGGGAAAATCCTGAACCCCCATCATTAGAAGACATCAAATATCTCTGGCCCTGACAAACTTTTCTCTTCCACCCATCCTACTTTTTTACACAAAGTGAACCTGTTCCTTACTCTCACTGGATCTTCAGGTCTACTCATCCCTAATATCTAATACTTCTATTTCCTAGGATCTTATAATTCACTTGCCTTCTTATTAAGCACCACAGACTCACGTTCAACTATTTCAACAATGTTACTATCTCAGAATTGTCTCCCCTACCCAATAAGGTAAATTCTATCGTGGGTTTTCCTTATTTTAAACATTGTTCTCTGAGACTAGAAAGTAACCCTGGAAAAAATACAAACTCTGACTGCCTCCACTACACAAAATTTATGGAAACTCACCTAAATTATCTCCTCACAACTATAAATGACCTATTTATTTACAGATAGTGGACCCCAGGACAGGGGATATTCAAAACCTTTTCCTTATATTAGTTTCCTATTGCTGCTTAACAAATCACCCCAAATTTAGCAGCTTACTTTTTTATTTTCGTACAATTCTAGAGATGACTGAAATCAGTTTCGCTGGGCTCAAGTCAAGATGTCAGCAGAGCTGGTTCCTTCTGGAGCCTCTGAGGGGGGAATTCACTTCCTTGTCTTTTTCAGCTTCAAGTAGCCATCTGTATCCCTTGGCTGCAGTCCCTCCTCCATCTTCAAAGTGTACTACAAACCCTGCTTCTGTCAACACTGCTTTCTCCTGTGACTGACCCCCTGCAACCATTCTAAGGGCCCTGTGATTCCAGTGGGCCCACCGGGATAACCTAAGACAATCTCTTCATATCAAGAGCCTTAACCTAATCACAGCTGTTAGGTTCCTTTTGCTGTATAAGGTAACAATCCCTGTTTCCAGAGATTAGTAATGAACACGTTGGCAGTGGGGTGCTGGGGGTGGGAGAGGAATGCTGTGCGTACCATTCAGCCTATCACATTCCTCAACACCTACCCTCTGTCACTCTAAACGGATGGTCCCACCTTCTACTTAACTAAAGAGACTGAGCACGTCAGCAGAGACCCTCAGTTTCTCTCCTCTTCACAAAGTCACTGCTACTTTCCTCCTAACCTTCTGACCCATCCTTGCTGACTTTCCAAATAGCTAAAAAAAAAAGTGGTGACTCCCCTTTCCTGGGTTAACTCTTCCCCCATGCCTTTGAATTTATAGCCTCTAATCTTTTAAGGATAACCTGAAATATTACTGTACCTTTGCTATTTGTGAAAAATGACTGGAAATATAAATATGAAAATAGGTTTGAAATTCACCAGTTTTATGCAAAAAAGTCCTCTATTAACCTTCTATGAGCCCTATAAATCACTATAGGAAATGTTTTTCTATTTCCTTTGACGTTAATTTTAATTGCTCCAAAGTAGTCTATGGAATACCACCTATAAATTCAATTTTCCCTTGATGTTGTGTTCATTTTTATAGTTTAAGGGGGAAAAAAATGAACCATATGTTGATATATACTTATGGATTATATCAATAATTAAGTAATTATATAACCTATATAAATAACAAACTTTCTCCATAAAATACTCAATTCTTTCCCCAATCATTAATGTCTTAAACAATTAAAACTGAAAATGAGACCTATGTACTGAGTAGTCCCAAACCAATTTTAAAGAAAAACAACAAGTTTAAGTAGAGCAGAGACTACACACACTAATACCTTTAGGGGCCAAACAGGTAATACAAGTCTCAAATATTAGGAAGGGTGGAGTGGCAGAAACTAGAGGTCACATGTTCCATCTAGAGACATGTATACTTTCTTTTTGAAACACTGAACCTGCCAAACAACAAAGTTATTTGAGACAAATTTTGACCAATGGCTACTTCCATTTCTAACCTGTGATTCCATTTTCATTTTGCAAGTCAGTATGTCCTATGGTATCTACACACCAAGGTTCATGCTTGACATTTTAGATACAGACTTCTCCTCGTAAGGGGTAAAAGCTGGCTGAGTGTAGGTGGTAGGTGGTTAGACAGTGAAGCATCTTCTCTCCTCCCTCTATGAGACTGATCTAAAATTCCAACTGTTAGAGCCAGTATTCATAGAAAGAGAAGAAATGTGTCTAGGCTCCATAAAGGTTTAGCCAGTGTACATGAGGTAAAAAGCCCTATCTAGCAGGTAATGCAACCTGAGAAGTCTGGAATGAAAGTAAAGTCTTCAAAGAAAATAATATAGACATTGATAGGAAAAACTTTGATTTTTGGAAAACTGAAAGCATTTATCTATCTTGACTAAAGTATTTGTCATATGGTTACATGTATTTGCCAGGAGTAATTTTTAATACTTTAGCTCTACACACTTCAATATACTAATTTTACCTTAACAGAGAATACTATACAGAAAAAAGGCAAAATAAAGAGAATGTGGGATATGAAAAATGAAAGAACTGTATTGTGTATAATGTGAAGCTATCTTTCTGAATCTAAAATAGCTTATTGTATTAAGCATTTTAAAAAAGCATGATCTATTAAAAAATAATCTGTGTGTTTTAATTCATTCAAGATGTCTGTGAGTACCTAGTTTGTACAAAGAGCTATGCAAGGTGTTGGTGACACAGGAACTGGGACCTCCCATGAAGTTCAGTCTGGTAGGGAAATGAGGCAGTGAACCATTGTTGATAGTGATCGTGATGAATGCTGCACACAAACAGTACTGGGTACAATGAGAACAACTGAGGCCAGTGGGCAGGGTGAGCATGGGTGAGGGAAAGCTTATCAGAAATTTAAGCTAAGACTTAAAGGGTAAGTAGGAGCAAGCAAATCACATAAGAGAGGACACCTTATGCAAACATTTTCAGACAGAAAACACACGCTAAGATTCCAAGATAAGAGGGAGGGATTTCAGCAGGGCAGTCACATGATCATGTGCTTTAAAAGAATAACTTTAGGAGCAATGTGAAAAAGAGGAGAGAGAGGAATACAGGAATATTCTAAGACCAGCTACTGGGAGGGGAATTGTCTACACAGAGGAACTAAATGAAGCTATGGCAGTAAATGATGCATACCAGGAGAAGGAAATCTAAGAATGCCTTTATTTCAGGGACAGAAGAGAAAGAGGCGTGGCCAACAAGGAATAGTCAAAAAGGTAGGAGGCATAGCAAGAGAGTGCTTTAGTGTTACAGAAACCAAGGACCCAACATGTTAGAAGGAGAGAGCAGTCAACTGGGCCCAATACTGCCGGAAAAAAACGTCAAGGAGCATGAGGATTAACAGCAATCTCTGCCTTCAGAGATGTGCAAATATGGTGACTCTAGTAAGAACAAGACTGAACAGAGTAACTGAGGTCGAAGCTTAACGGGAATGTATTTAAAGTGAATGGAAGATGAGAAAAGGGAGATAGCAACTGTCAAGACATCTTTATGAGACATTCAGCTATAAATGACAATGAGAGACCCCAGGAGATCAGTGCAGGGTCCAAGAGAAAATCATAATTTTATTTTGAGGATGTGAGTGGCCTAAACACATCTAAAGCTGATGAGTAAGACCCTGTCCTGTAAAAAGGCAGAATCCAAAAATGTTTCAGGTTTTTTACAAGACAGAAAGGGACGTGATCCTTAGCACAGGTGGAGAACTGGCCTTTGACAAAAGAGGAGATACTGCCCTCCATAAAAACAGGAAAGGAAATGAAAAAAAACACAAATGGGGAGAAAATACAGGTAAAGTTATAGATTCAGTGGCAAGAAATAAACAGTTTCCACTGGGTGCTTTCTCTTTTCTGAGAGGTAGAAGGCAAGATCATTTACTGAGTGTGAGGGGTTAAGCAGGAAAAGTTGGAGGTCTGAAGAAAAACAACTGTTTCTAAGCGGGGGAATGAGCTGACTAGAGAAAGGAGACTGCTGGGCAGTGTGGAGGGTCAACTGGAGGTCTGTGACAATGGACAAATAGTGGCACTAATCTACTCGGTGTGGGGTTTCCTCCTGAAGAGGGCCAGGAAAGGTTCAGTTTGCTGGGTTCACCCAGGGCTGTCATACTACCAGGTGAGTCTGATGAAAGGATGAAGGTACAAGAAATATTAATACTAGTTAATATTCACTGAGCACATTACTATGGTCCAGGCCCTAATAAGTGCTTTACATGAATGGCAATTTAAGCTTCTCAGCTACCCTACCCAATTTTCATTTAAAAAATTTTATTTTCATTTTATAAATAAGGAAGGTTGAGGACTAGATGGACTAGTGTCTTGTCTATGGTCACCCAACAGCCAGGATTCAAGGTCTGAGATGTAATTTTGGAACAACAACAAAAAGGAACTGAAATAAAACACAAATTTTAAAAATAACATTAAAGTGTGTATATTAATTTTAAAATACTTCTTTTATCAATAGAGTAAGGGTCCATAAGACTATAAGTGGTTTTCTACCTAACTGCTGAAATTTAAAGACTCACCAAATTCAGAATTTAAAAACAAGCAGTAAGCTGACTTATTTCACATTTATATCCTAGACATTTTATGTTTCCATTCTCATTTACCTAAAAATATCAGCACAAGCTCAATCTATATCCTAAAGAGGAAAATGAAGCTCAGAAAGGCTAAGTAATTTGTTATACCTTTTATCAAAATGAAAAATGAAGTAGCCTCCCCAATTTCTTTGCCACTAAGCCTACAAACCCAGAGGTTAATAAGCCTGACTAACTTCATTCAGCAGAAGAAAAACTTTGTAACTGTTTGATCTCATTGGAAATTCTTTCCAAAGATTGCTTTCTTTTGTCAAGTTAAAGAAACAAGGATAAGCTCTCACTACTGCAACTAAAAAAACTAAAGAAACTAAAAAATTTGAAAAGTAGAGTAAAACCTCTCAAGAAAATCATTATGTCCAATTCCTAAGCACAAACACTGAAATAACAAAACAAGTTATGCGACTTTATAATTCTATAGTGACACATGAAATAGTAGTAAGAGGGAAAAGGGATTATATATCTGAATATATATATTGCAAGGATTTACTATTAAGTGATAGATGGCAGCTATTAAGCATAATTATATAAAAATATTTGTATTAAGATAACATCCCCTATAACTGAAGATATAAGGACATTAGGTTTTAAAAACTTGTTGGACAATATTCAGCTTTCACCTCTCATGCTGTCATTCAACCACCCTTACTCTAAATGAGAGGGTAATAAGGCTTTTTAATATTTAACTTTTTGAAGCATAAGTTCTAGATATTGAGGGAAAAAAATTAAATCTTTCCTTTTCAGTCTCCCATTCCAATAGTTAAGTATACGAACAATTAAGATTTTACTTTTATTAGCTAAGACTGATTGATCCCTGTAAAGGAAGTATCATTAAAACAAAAGAGGATCTTCCATACTGACATGTACCATCCAACTAAAGGTGACAGAAAGGAGGTGTATTTAAGGAAAAGCAACAAAAAGCTCTACTTACCATATACATTAGTATGTCTCTAATCATCACCATAGCTGTTTGATGATCATTCCAAGCTTGATTTAGCGTCTGAAGAAAGTTGTTATTCAATGAATTTAGTACATCTTCTCGCACCTATTAACAGAAGAGTTCATTACAGTTTGTTTAGACGCACACATGCACGCGCTGAAATGTATACATGCACATTATCTGTACAATAAAATAATGAAGTGGAATCTTCCATTTTAAATAAAAGAAATGTTATAAGCCAGTAAAATATTTTAAGCTATAACCTGTATTCAGATGACTAACAAATATGTTTTGTATAGTCCTGACCCATCTGTTGACCTCCAGAATCATAAAGCAACTTCCAGTCATTTCTCAATCGTCTTAATGCCATAACATCAGTCAAAACAAAATCCTAAATGCCTGGCATTCAGTAAATACTCAATGAGCATAAACCATTAACTGAATGCTCTCTGTCTACAATGTACCCAGCAAATGTGTGCTGCCATTTCTTCTGCCTTGCTTTACGTAGCTCACTCCCTCACTTTATTCTGCTCAGGCTTCTCCTCTGCAGAGGTCTTCCCTGACCACCCTACTTTAAGCAACAACCTCTATCTCTACTCTACTCTACACTTTCTTTTCCCTTAAATACTCTATGCTATCTGTTCCTTGTTTCTCCCACTGAAATGTATGCTCCACAGCAGCAGGATTCTGTTTTTCCCATGTGTCTCTCCTACCACTAGAAACAGTGCTTGACATATGTAAGACCCTTTATTTCATCCCCACCCTCAATAGAATGATCCATCTCCAACACAGTTAAGCTCTTTCAGGGTATGTGCCTTTGCACAGCATCCCCTTGACTCTAGGATGCCTTTTCTACTGCAGTCCTGCTCAGACTACTCAGACTTCAGGAATTCCTTTCCACAGTCCACAAGCACACTGCTACCTTCACCAATAGGAGGTTCTGGACCACCGCACTTCATCCTGCTATACTATCAGTCCAAGGGAAAGACGATTTGACAAGGCAACAGAATCTAGACTCTGGTTCTATCTTTAAAGTAGTGTATTTGTCCTCTAAGTTCCTGTAACACTTTGGGATTACACTGCCAACCCCTCTAGTCATTCAAATCTAACCCATCCTCTGGGTCTAGCTCAACTCTCCGTAACTCCAGCCTAAACAAACATCATCTATCTCCAAACATCCTTTACTACAGATAGTCTGCGGCAGTGGTTAAACTTTTTCAGGTTGGGGAGAATCTGAAGTCATGATGTCTTCCAAAGAAACAAACTATGATATGTATGTTGACATACACAGGTATCTGTTCACCTGAAATCTAAAACACACATAAATAAAATGTCATTGCATATTAGAACTAATTTAAACAAGTGGTTGGAAGTGCCAAAAAATAAAATAAAATACATGTAACACGCTATTCCCAACACATAGGAAAACAAGTTCAAATTGAGAAAACTATCAAATTTATTTTTTCTTATATGTGAAGTGGAAAATAGGTCACTAAGACATTTTAGTGATGGGACATCTATTTTACTAAATATAATATGAAATCCACTAGCCTATGCCACGTATTTTTTTTTTCAGGATTTTATTGTATATTTAATCTTTTATTCACAAGACTAACCTCTCTGACTTCAAAATACACCACCCAGAAATCACTCAATAAATATGTTGATTGTATCAAAAGTGATAAACATTCACATCAGTTAGTTGACAGTACTGTGAACAAATGCTTTTATGCAAAGCTGGTAATACATTAGTTTTTCTTCACCAAGCTTTGTATCTTTTCACTGAACCACTGAATTTTGAGTAGCAATTTAAACTCATGACCATTGTACTATATAACAGAAATTCTAAACACCAGAATATCTAGCAATTTATTACTCTTAAGGAGTTAAGTGAACTTTTGTATACTCCTTTGTTGTAATATCAAGTTACGTGCTAACTTCATTAAAGTCACCCTGATTTTGGAACACAAAAATGTGCTTGGTAGTATTCGCTGGATGAATGAAAAACTGACCAATCAAATTTAAAGTTATAAAATAAGATGTATTTCCTAAAGTTCTTTATACACTAAAATAATAAGTATTTATGTAATATTTATACCAGGATTTCAACACAAGTGTTAACTAGAATAATATGCACATGAAAAGTAAAAAAATTATCCTGACAAATCTAACAGTGAATTTTACTTAGCAGAAAATAGGAGATATTAGGAGTTAATTTGCTTATTTTTATTTTGTAATGATTATGCATACACATGCAAATATATGACCAAAAAGACATAAAATGCCTTAGATAAACTTGCTGCAATCTCTTAATTATTCAAGTAACTGTATTAGCAAAAAATTCTTCCTGTAATACTGCCCCAGAAAAATATCTTTCTACTCTCATACATGAAAAATTTGTTCAAATACATAAAATAAAAAAGTAGGAATGAGGTGAAAATTCAACGATTATGAAAATTAAAAGACTTTTTAAAAGAAGCTAGCATACAAACCAAAAATACACATTAAGTGAAAAAAATAAAGATTTACCCTTTATTTGACAAGTTATTAACATGACAATACAAAAGATTTTAAAAGCTAGACAGTGGGGGCATGTGTGTGGTAGCATTGTTATCTTATACTCTAACATGACCACCATTAGTTTATGCGTCAGCAAACACACTGTCACAGAACCAAAGGAGCTACGTAGCAAGAAGGATCAGCCTTATTACTTAAGAAAATCTACATGGTTATCCAAATTAAAACTGGAATATGAACGGTGAAAAAAGGAAGAACAAGTAACAAAGCCATGGAAGACGATAGTAGGATGGAACCAGCTGAGAAAAAGAGGCTAAAATGAGCCCCTGAAAACTGATGGCTATTCATGGCCCTTAGCCTTGCAAAAGGATAAAAGCAAGACACAGGCAGTAGTTCAGAACAGAAGAGCACAAACCTGGCAGAGAATTAGAATCATTTGAAGAGCAACAGATTTCCATCAAGAGAAAGAGAAGATAAGACATGGACTGGGAGAAAATATTTGCAGATGACAGATCAGATAAAGGACTGTTATCCAAAATATACAAAGAATTCAGAAAACTCGACAGTAAGAAAACAAATCCAATTTTAAAAACTGGCAAAAGACCTGGACACCTCACCAAAAATGTGTCCACATGCCAAACAAGCGTATGAAAAGATGTTCAACATTTGATCATTAAGAAACTGCAAATTAAAACAATGGGATACCACCTCACACCTATGAAAATGGTCAAAATCTAAAACACTGACAACACCAAATGCTGGTGAGGACTGCTGACACCACCAAGTGCCTGGTAGAGCAACAGTACTCTCATTCATTGCTGATAAGAATGCAAAATGGTACAGCCACTTTGTAGACAGGCTGGCAGCTTCTTACAAAACTAGACATATTCTTACCATATAATCCAGCAACTATGCTCTCTGGTATAAATACCAAAGGAGTTGACAACATAGGTCCACACAAAAGCCTATACATAGGTGTTTATAGCAGCTTTACTCCTTATTGCTGAAACTCGAAAGCAACCAGTATCCTTCAGTAGGTGAACAGATAAAACGGTGGTACATCCAGACAATATAGTATTATTCAGCACTAAAGAGAAATGCACTATCAAGCCATGAAGTGCATACTGCCAAGTGAAAGAAGCCAATATGAAAAGGCTACTACTATGAGATTCCAACTGTAGGACATTCCAGAAAAGGCAAAACTAAGGAAACTAAAAATATCAGCGGTTGCCAGGTGTTAGGGTCAAGGGAGAGATGAGTAAACACAGCAAAGAGGATTTTTACAGCAGTGAAACTATTCTGACACTATAATAATGGATACATTTCATTATACATTTGCCAAAAACCCACAGAATGTACACCAAGAGTGACACCTAATGTAAACTAAGGACTTGGGGTGACAATGACACGCCAACGTAGGGTCATCAGTGTAACAACAAATGTCCACTATGCTATGGGGTGCTGTTAGCAGAGAAGGCTATGCATTGTATGAGGACATATGAGAAATCTCTGTACCTTTTGTTCAACTTGACTGTGAACGTAAAACTGCTCTAAAAAAGAGTCTATTTTTTTTTAAATGACTTTGGGGCCCACCTAAGATCCTAAGAAAAAGAACAATTTGTTTTGTTTTTAAAAAAGTTACCCAGGTGATTCTAATACAACAGCCAGGATTAGGAACCACTGGCTCAAAAGAGTTACCTACACTAGCCATTTGTGTTCTTTCACTTTGTAGAATTTCTTTAAATGTGTACGTTTATAGCTGTAATAATAGTATTGACACAATTCTGAGTTCTGATTTTTTTAAGCCATCAATTAACATTCAACTCTAACCTTTGCTTTAGAAGAAAAGTACCTAGCTATTCATTTCTAAAGCACCACAGTAATTCAAAGAAAAAAATTCATATTACAATGAAAGAAAAAAAAGTCATCTGAGATTTTAAACAACTTCCAACATAACACCAAAAACATGATTTATGAAAGAAAAATACGATAAATGGAACTCCATCAAAATTGCAAACTTTGGTTCTGCAAACACTGTTGAAACAATAAAAAGGCTGCAGAGTTGGAGAAAACAAACGACATATCCAGAAAAGTAAAAAATATTTTTTTAATTATACCTCAGTAAAGAAAGCAAACAAAATTAAAACTGGACAGAGACTTGAATAGACACTTCACCAAAGATGATATACAAAGGCAATTTTGCACATGAAAAGATGTTCAACAACATTAGCCATGATGGAAATGCAAATTCAAACCATGGTGAGGTACCACTACACACCCATTAGAATAGCTGAAATAAAATACACTAACAATACTAAGTGGTGATAGAGATTCTGAGCACCTTGAATTCTCAAATATTGCTGGTGGGAATGCAAAGTAGTAAAGCCTCACAGAAAAACAGTCTGACCTTATCTTATGAAAAATATACACTTACCATATGACCTAGTAATCCCACTCTTAGGTATTTACCCTACAGAAATGATAACTTACATTCACACAAAAACCTGTACAAAAATGTTCACAGCAGCTCTATTCGTAATCACAAGAAACTGTATACAATCCAAATGTCTTTCAACAAGTAAATAGGTAAATGGTAAGTAAACTATGGTATAATCATACAAGACTACCACTCAGCAATAAATAGGAACAAACTGCTGAAACATAAACAGCTTGGATCAGTCTCAAAATAATTACAATGAAAGAAGTTGGTCCTAACAGGATATAAACTGTGTGGATTCATCTTACATGACCTTGAGAAAACAAAACTAGTGACAGAGAACAGACTAGTAATTGCCAAGTATTTATTAGGGGTAGAAGAGTGTGACTATAATGGAAAAACAGAGGGAGTTTTCTGCGTAGAAGAAATGTGCTCTGCTGACTGTGATACTGATTTGCACAATCTATACATGGGCTAAAATTCACAGAACTGTGTAAAGAAAATAAAAGGCTAATTTTTATTGTACACTGATTATTTTAAAACCTTGCAACAATTATGATTCTCAAGATGGGTCCTATCTTTACATTACTGTATCATAAACATAAGCTATGCCAGAATCTTTATTAATAAAAGCAATTTGAATGCTAAACAATGAAAGAATTAATTGCTCTGAATATATCACCCTTATAAATGACTGCAATAATTCACATAAGCATACCACATACATTCTTCATTTCTGTGAATATAGCTTATCCTTTTTATTACATCCTTAGCAAAAGTTAAAATGGAATTAAGTCAAAAAGAAATCTTTATTTTTTCAGCATTGTAATAAAACCTGTTTGCTGCTGATAAATTAATATCCAAGTTGAAAGAAACACATCCTCAAAGCAACCAAGCATCTGGCAAAGGGACGAGGAGAATGATGCAGAGGAGGATGATGCAGAGGAGGATGACAGGATAGGCCAGTTGGGCATGAGCATGACTGGGAGCTAAAAGATTGCGCCCAGTCTCTGTCTTCGAATTTTCACATCCAAGTATCCTCATGGATCAACAAAGACTGACCCTGGACTAGCAGCTCTTGGCTGGCTGAAGAACTGATGGACGTTAATAATCTGCACAGTACATACTCCCTGACCCTCTGACACATACATATAATTATTTTTAATCATTAATTAAAATTTTTTTCACCCTCTAAATTTCAATGCCTTCGGCAAAATCCCTGCCAGCCAATCCTAATTAAATATCTACGTAGGTGACACAAAGAAACCCATCAACCAAAACTAATTATGAAGATTTTAGTTCTAAAGTTCACTGAAACTAGAACTGTGCCATATAATTAAGGATGGTATATAGACTAATAAAAATTAAGGACTCCCTTCTTAAGAAGTTCCAAAACTCAGAACAGTATTTAATTCAAATACAGAAAAATCTCTGAAGTACAGAAATTTGTATTCAGCATTATTTTGAAATGAAATTCACATCATGTATTAAAAACAAAATGAGTCATGAACATATGCACATACTAATTATACAAAGAACATTAAAAAGTATCAGAGATAATATAATTGTAAGAGGTGTGACCTAGAAATCTGTACTATTTTAACATTCACCCAGGAACTAAAATAATCAAATCAGTATTTGCAGACAACTGCCCAGGGCAGTTACTATCTGGGTCTTTAACCATGTTACTTAACCCTAACCTGTCTGGTCTGTAATTCCTCTTATTTGTAATATAACATGGGCTGATTAATCAATGGCATGAACTCCATGGTTCACAAAGATGCCTTAGTACCATGGCAGGGCAGGCTCCTTTTTCTCTGATTCAATAAATATAAATATAATTTATATTGGTTTTGAATGAATTTAAAAGTGGGATTTTGTTTTAAATATAACTTTTAAAATAACTGAGCGCTAATGATGTCTGCTAAGTAACCCTCCGGCAATAAATTCTAAAACTTAAACTGCTTGCTTCAGCTGATGAAAACAGAGTATTTACATAAATATGCAACATTTACCATGATAAAAAACAGAACCTCCCACCATAACGTGAACTTTTTCAGTGTGGCATATGTAATCTGGAGGCCCGTCACTTTACAATTTGTACCAATTATGTTGAGTCCTATTTCTAAGGAATGACACTGAAGAATTACTCTTCAAGATCTCTCAAAAATTTTTTTACTTTATCACACCAAGATGATGTGCCATAAACCTACCAATAAAAGTGGCTGACTACAGAAGTGAATCTCAGTGGGAGCCAGGCCATGGAGTACAGAGGACAACTCTCTCACACAAATAGTTGAAAAAAGCTACACAGCTCTTCCCCTTACCCTAATAATTCCTGATTTAGAAGATTAAAAAGACTGCTACGTTTTGCTATTTTTATGTAACAGTCATATATAGTGACTAGGGCAACACAGGAGTACTGATGCTAAAAAGTCAGTCTGCCTGATTCAAGTCACAGATCCAACACTTGGTAGATGTGTGACCTTGAGCAATTTATTTAATTTCTTTATCAGTTTTTATAAAATAGGAATAATAACAACACTTTCTTCAAGGAGCATTTGTGTGGATAAAATGAGTTAACATATACAAAATACTTAGAACAGTACCTAGCTCATAGTAAATACCATATAAGCATTTGCTATTTATAATATTACTTGAATTATATATTTGTAGTATTATTCATATGCATATTTGAATCTTTGTACTCAAAGTGTGGACCACAAGGGCAGTATCATGGTCAAGATGATCACCATCTGGGAGCTTGTTAGAAATGCTCAATCTCAGGTCCTATAGCAGACCTACTGAATCAGAATATGCAGTTTAACAAGATCCCCAGAAAATTCATAAGTGCCTTAAATTCCGAGAAAAAAAGTGACATAAAACACATATATACATATATATAATACATATATGTGGCCTTGAGATTTCTGTATTTCAAAGCAAGCTTCTATTAAAGTTAGGAGAATTAATCTTAACTTCTGTAGGTAAGTTTAAATTTCCCAACAATTCACTGATGACAAGTGATTCCAAAATGATATTCATGACCCTCTTGGTATTTCCAGATTGACAGTATTGTTCTCATTGTTTTCATTAACTTTTAGAATAAAGGTGGTAATCTTGATTAGAGGAATCATACCAGCACCATTTTAATAAGACAGACAGCCACAGCAGGGAAAACTTTTTTTCTTGATTGCTGTCAGAAGATTCTCTATATGTAATTCAACTAATGAACATAAATTAGTAATACAAGTTTAAGCATTTCAGAAAGAACACACTACTTGCAATTTCAAAATCTTAATTTCATTCCCAGAGGCAATGTTCACCACTCACTCTCTACTTGTGTCAAAAATAATGCACTTAAGTCAAAGAATACATAAAAAATCTTTCCACAAACTGACAATTCAAATATTCAATAATTACTTCCAACAAGCAAAGCAGGGTGCTAGGTACTATGGGGGATTCAAAATGCACTCAGCCACGCACAATCTCTAGGGGGGAGGTGAGAAAAGAGGCACCTAATATTAGCATTCGTATGACCTCAATACAAAATGGAATACAATGAATAATAGCACTAGAGAAGTCATGAGGTTCAGAGCAGGGAGGGGCACCCAGTCGGAATTAGGACAACACATTTTCATTATTTCATACATAAAGAAAATTTGCTATGTTAAAGCAAGTAAATCATCTAAATTTGGCATCAGTTTTTAAAAACACATTCTTAGTTCAAATATTCTTTTTAACTTAAAAAAAAAACCACACACATTAGAAAATCAGGACTTCTCTCTAAGTACAAAGTAGGGCCATGAAACATGGTAGCTTTTTACCTAGGTTAGAAAGGAAAGCAGAAAGAAAGAGAGAAGGACGACGAATTTTCATTTGCAAAATACTCCATTCTTAATGGGTAAGACATACATATTAAAAGCCATTACAGCATCAGTACCATAGTTAAACTTTGAACAGGGACACTGACATAACGAGCAGTAAAACACATACAAAGCATGGCAACATGGTGATCATGGAGAAAAAAAACCTGTCATACATTCTGATTCCCAGAAGATTGACAGACTCCAGTCTCAAAAAATCAGAGGTATACAGTACCCAAATTACACTGTGCTTTGTAAATGGTAAAACACACTCTGCTTAGTGGTTAGATTCAGTAATTAACTTGGGTAGGCAGAAGTATCACCCCACAGAGATGACAAAACAGAACTCTGCAGCCAGTGGACACAAACAGTGATGGTTTCCATTTGACTAATATTATTCTCCATTAATTTCACCAGATAAATTCCTGAGTGCCATGATAACGAAGGAGCAGGAAACACAAAGATGAATGAAACAGACCCTAGCTTGTTTTACTTATTTAGTAAATATTTTTAAAAATTACTAAAAACTACAACAGAAAGCCAGATAGAGAGGGGTGCAGGCCCTCACTGTGCTTATAGTTACCCAACCATTTAAGTGGGAATGGCTGGTATTTAACATCCCCAAACATCATTTCTCTTCCAAGCCTTTCCAAGCCTACTCACGCTCCCATTCCCTTGGTACCCCAGGCTGCTCCCTTCCTGGCTCTCTAAGTTTCTACTCCCCACCCTATCTTCAATAATCTCTTCCTCTTTTGGGATTACCCTATTTATATTCAAGTCACTCTTCCAAATCATATTCATTCAGAGTTTGTACACTAGCTCAGTGCCTTCCTCTTCTTTCTGACTCCTGTCATTACCCTAAACAACTCCAATATTCAATGTAATGGTTCTTAGTTTCTTCCAACAACTTTAAATTACAGAAGAGGACAAGACAAGATGGCAGGAGAATGAAAGGTAAGCAGCAATGAAACACTGGAAACGGGCACTCCTACTAAAACCTTTTGCGCCATCTTCACTTCAGTCTCTGAAGATTACTGGCTCCTGTTACCCACAGAATAAAACCTCTTTGAGCAATGTTTTTCAAAACCTAGTCCACCTAACTTTACCATTCTTCTTTTAAAATGCATTTGAAGCCCTTTAATACACTGATTTACCTCACTATGCTCATACCCACCTGCATTTTTTTACTCATGCCATTTTCCCTACTGAGAAGGTCTTTTACCTTTGTTCACATGCCGAGTCTCTACTAATCCTTTAAGACTCATCAGAAGTGACCTCCTCTTTCTCTGTTTCCTGAATGCCTCAGGTGTAATAATTCCCATTCGAATCCAATCACCTCACTAAACTGGGAGCTGCTTGCTGATAGGCTTGGATGAAACACAGCAGAGACTCAGTATCTGTGGGCCCCCGAATCTCTTTGCCAATGAAAACCTTATTCATGAGTGTTTCTCTCAATGTCCTTTGTAACTTACTGTAATCATTGTATTTGTAACCTGTTCTGTACTTAATACATTAAAAACTCTGAATTCATTCATATTTGTCTAGAAAGGAAGGAAAATCACTAAAAAAGCTTTATTATAAAAGTTAAATCTGTTTCAGTAATTGGATTACAAAACAGTCCAGGGCTTACCACAAAATTACCAACTTCATTTCCACATGAAATTAGCACCCTCAGATGAACATCTTAATTTACCTTAAATTACCTTAAATACTTAAAACTGTGGCTCTTTTCATTCTCCCTCTAAAAATGGGGAGAAAAATCAATACACTAAAAAAAATAATTTACAGAGGTTTCATTTCTAGTAAATGAGAGCCTACATACAAAAAATTAACAGTAGGGTGTTGTTCTACAAAAAGACTTCCGTTTACAAAAAAATTCAAACCATAAAGTCATTTAAAAATTGAAACTATTCCCCTTCAAAGTTTCACGTTCCCTACCTTTTGTTAAACCAAGTGCTTAGAACTGATCAGGATCACAAGGCACAAACTGAAGTATGTAAGTCCAAAGCATAAGTTCTGCAAAGGCAGGGATCTTGGATATATGATAAATGCTTATTAGACCAGTACCTGGCTCATTATAGGTCCTCAACAGGCAGTTTTCTGAAAGAATAAAAAGTGAGCAGGGTGAAAGCTCCTCTTATTCTGCTTTTCTCCCATTCAGTCAAAGTAAGATATTTGAAGAACAGGATATATGGATGATAGAAAGACTTTGAAAACCCTGGAGTAAGTGTTCTTTTTAGCAGTAAGGAGCTGTTTATAGTAGAGTTAAAACGTCAACATCTTTCTTGGTTCAGCTGTGTTTCTAAGAGGAAAACAAACTTTCAAAGAACAAGTAGCTTTCATAAGCTCATTTATGAGGCTGCCATATTATAGTAGTAACTTGAAAGAGAAGGGCCAATTAAGCTTAAGGCAAATCTAAGAAACCTGTTAAGCATCACAAAAATGGGATCATTCCTGCCACATTAAAACCAAAGTTTTGCCTCTGACTTTAAGAAACAATTAAATATGAAAATATTTTTATTCTAAATACACACTGTGGCACAGAAAAGAACAGTGAACTATAAAACCTATTATCTTCCTAAGTCTTAATAACACAAAATTATCATGACACATATTCGTTATGTAATTTCAAAGCTCATTCAGGCTAACAAAACCAGTCCCCATCTCATTTTATAAATTAATACTCTAAAGGCCTGGGAAGTCTATTGATTTGTTCAAGATTGATCATGGCAGAATCCGGTCTCAAACCCAGCCCTCCCCACGTTCTACCCAGTACTTTTTCCACTGCAGCTACTTCTAAGTTACTTCTTCCTATTAAACACGGAGGGTTCAAGAGCAGGTTATAAAGGAAAATGTTGGTTACTTTACTATAAGCTTAGAGACTTCCTGTCAAGTTTCAATCCCAAATAGCAATCCTCTAAAAGAAGACGCTCCAAAACAAAACACTTTTACGTGTTTTACAAGTTGTGTCAGTTATATGTCAATAAAACTGAAAAAAAAAAGATGGCTCCACTCTTACCTAACCCTGCACAAGTAACAACAGATTAGCACTACACTATTTTTTAAAATTATCTTTTAACATTAAACACACACAGACAAAATGGTTGTGAAAATAACTCTGCTGAATAAATGTCAAAATTAAATTACTTATAATTTAAGGTTGAGTCTTAAAGTACCGCTAATGATTTGCCATCTTTCAGTCTCCATCCCCCTGAATGTCGAAATTCCTCAGGTTTCCATGTGGAATCCTTGTTTCTTTTTACTGTGTGATTTTTGTCTACATCCAAGGCTTTATGTATCATCTATACGCTCACAATTTCCAATATACATTTCCAGTTCAAACTTTCAGAGAGCTAGATGTGCATATCTAATTTCACTGACATCTTAAAATTAAACTGTCCATATGGAGCTTTTTCTACCCCCAAATCTTATATTAAAAAAATGTAAATACCTAGTTGTCCAAGAGCCAAAATCCTAGAAGTCATCCTGGATTCTTCCCTCTTCCCGTTCCCTACAATCACTCTATCAGCACTATCTTTCTACATCCAAATGCATTGCAAATCTTAGTTTTCTCTCTCCCCACTGCCACCATACTGGTGAAACCACCACTATCCCTCACCCACCTTTCTGGATTATTCCTCCTTGTCCCCCTTGCTTCAAGTCTTGGGCCCTCTAACTTACTTACCAATAGCAGCCAGAGTAATATTTTAAAAACCACCATCAGGTCATGTCAATGTCTTCTTAAAAGTATATACATAAATTAAGTATGAAGCCTTTATACCATCTTTAAGGCCTGGCACTACTCAGCTTCTGCTTCTCTCTCCAACTTCACATTGTCCCTTTCTTCCCCACTACCAACTCTTAACTCCCCATTCACAACAGGCTTCCCTTCCCCCCACCCCCAATTCTCTTGTCCAGGGATTGACAAAGAATACTCTATTGTCTTTTTAAAATAAAGCTGTACTGGAAAACTGCCATTCCCCTCCACTACCTTGTGGTCTTGCTGCTGTTCTACAGCACAGGAGAGTTCAGTTGCCATGACAGAGAATCGCTCAGAAAGCTGAAAATACCATCTGGTCTTTCACAGGAAAAAAATGTCCTATTAGCCTTTCTCTTTGCCTGAATGCTCTTCAACCCACTTTTCTCATGAGCACCTTCTCATGCTTCAAGTCCCTGTTTAAACATCACCACTTCCTCAAAGAGCCCTTTCTTGTCTATGCAGCTGTCATTTTTATCATTTTTATCATTTTTATCCTGTTTTCTTCATTATATTTTATAACTGAACGTTTACTTGTTTAACTGTTCCATAAGAACAGAGAACAGGCACATTCTATTTACCAATATATTTCTTACACCTAATCATATTCTGACAAATAATAAATACCTTGAATGTTGAATTAATTCTCTGTATGAGGCTTTTTAAAATACTTTTGAGGCTTTGACAAATAATCTTAAAATTGGGAAGTACCAGACATTTTTACCCCCAGGGTAACCATGCTTTTAAAATTTGTTTTATTTAGAAAAATGTTAAAGAAAAAAACAATAATCCCTGTGAATTCTGAAATGTTTTCATATATACTAAAATAAGCTTTTTCTTATGGTGAGGCACAAAGGCCACATCACACTCAAAATTTTGCTTTGTGGTCTTCACAGATTTACTGAATTCCTATCTACAGGAGAAGAATACACTATCAAGTAAAAGAAATAGCATTTAGCTCTTCTATGCCTGCTTCATCTTGAAATTGATTTCCACAGCCAATAATCAGCTACTTTCATCTCAAATAAACGCTCTCCATTTTCTCTCTGGTAGCCTGTACTACTCCACCATACCAAAAATGTTCCTATTTACGCTATTCTCATCTTGAAACCAGGGTACTAATGAGCTATAATAAATTAGCCCTGATTCCATGTAAAAATTTTTTTTTCTTTGAATTCTTCAATGTGAAAAGATGGGTCCTGGCTGTTTGTGCCATAGCACTAAAAGGTTCACTTCAGTAGGAAATAGCTTTGCTTTCAAAAATACATATACTGTTAGGTAGTTCAGCTAACTGCTAAAAGCACAGTGAACATAAATGTGATGAACAGATGAGGAAGTATGCTTTCAGAGCCACAAAAAGGAATATATGCTTTAAGACTGAAAATAGTTACTTTGATAGCACAGAATCCTAAGCCATTCTCTCCCTTTCCAGTCAGAAGGTATTATGGAGTGACAAGCAACATCGATTTCCATGCAAACTACACTTCTGCATATTTTATCAGGAACTTATTCTTAAGTCCCATTTGGTAAAACAACCCAAATCTTCCTATATATCGGGGAACAAACATTTTGGGCTACTGTACGATGGCCCTGCCTGTCAGTAAACTTCTTTGGGCACTGTCCCCTTTATATAGTAGTGCTGTATCTGTACAGTTACTAAAAGTGTTTCATAAGAGTATAAGAGAAATAAGATAAATGGAAAACATGAAAATGAAAGCACAGATACTAGCAGAGCTTCAAAAACTTAATTCAGCTGACTCAATCAATCATTTGATATGTTGATATTGGTATTTCTTAGATTTAACTAGTTTAAGTTGGTCAAAAGTATGAAAGAAAAAAGAAATCAATATTTTCAGATGCTAGCATTAATACCTGTGGAAGAGAAATAAAATTAAGAATTCAGCATATATATGTTTAATTTCTTTAGCATAATTAACCTGAATACATGTTCTCTGGAGTAATGACATTTAACCTCAGATATGAGAGAGACCACTTTAAGCAACCCACAATATGCTGAAACTCTTAACAGTTACCACGGAGTTATTATCCACATGACTTCAATTTCTACCTAACCACGTTTCAGACTCCAAAATTCAGTCCCTTAAACACTGGCTTCACACTCTGCCCTTCCCTCCTCTCCTTACTCTTTCAACGAGGCAATTCTCAACCACAGCACATAACTACAGATGATTTTTCTGCATCTGTGCCCAACCTAGCACTGCCTCGAAATAATTTTTAAAAAAGGAAAGAAAGACAAAGCACACATTCAGGCCAACTCTTACGAAGCTATCTTTTCTCCTCACACTTCTTAGTATATTCTTCACAAGGGCTACTCCAAATCTCTTCATCTCATTTTCAGAAGATGCATGGATTAATGATTAGATTCATAACAGTTTTAGGACTAAAGAATCTCAGGAGATATTACTGCCAATTCCTTCAGTTTATTTATAAATAAGTTAAGACCTAGAATGTAAACGACTATAGCTTTACAAACACTGAGCCAATTAGCCTGAAGTCCTCATGCACCCACAATTTCAGCATATTTAGTGCATCCTGATCCATCCACTCACTACGCCTCCTCAGGAGATCTATAGAGAAGTCAAGCATTCAGCTTGAAGCCACACAGCCTGATCACTGTTCCAAGTAGGCCACTTACTAGCTACATGCATCTGGACAAATCAGTTTTCTGTGCCTCAGTTGCTTCACTTGTAAAAAAGATGATAACAGTAGCACCTGGCTCACTGGGTTGTGACCATTAAAATATAAGGAAACATGTAAAAGGACCAGTCCCAAACCCAACAAAAAACAATGACGGAATCAAAGCTACTTATGATCATTATTATCATTCCCTATAGAACCTCTGGTAAATAACACAACTCTCTTCTAACCTTTACTTCTCCACTGTTCTCAAATCCACACTCTCTCCATATCCAAGAATTTCTAACTGTAGCCCAGCTTTAAGCAAAACTCTTCCGTTCTACTTCTGTTCTTTCTTTTAGGGGCCAACCTTCTTAAATTAGTCTTTTTTGTTTCCCACACCTATTTACCATAGTTTGTTTCTGAAGATTCATCCCCTGGCTCTCGCACTGTCATTCTCTGAAACTCCAACATTTACTCCTCAGTATATGCTACCAAATGCAAAACCTTAATGTCCAGTTTTGAGTTCCTGCCCTAGCTCTAAACCTGTATTATGGCCAAACATATGACATTTCTACTTAAGCAACTTATTATGATCTCACACTCAATTTTCCTCAATAACAGATTTCTAAGGTACCTTCCAAGGTACTTGCAAACATTTCAAATATAATCTAGAACAAAATTTGTCATCTCCTCCACCCATTCCAAATCAATTTTCCATTATTAACTCCACACTGACATCATGTGCCTCCTGATGTGATGCACTGAGGACACAACATCACTTATGTATTATTCCTGCCAAAAATGCATAACCTGAAACTAGGTATTTTTTAGTCCTAAAACTGTTATGAATCTAATCTCCACCATAATTCTCCCACTAACCAAACTTTATCTAGTCTTACATCAGAATTTCTATCATCATCCATTCATTTCTAGCCTATTACTTTATTCAGATTTTTCTAGGTCTTCTCCTGTTTCTACCAAACATCTTCCCAATTCTACATTTACATTGCTCTCTTCTTAATCTTAAAATACTGTCATATTGTAACCCATAAAAACCTCCAATAAACCTTCACTATTAAGTCCAAATTCCTTAGCTTAGAGTTCAAGTTTTTCTCCAGTCCATTCCCAGACCAACTTCACAACATGATCTACAAACCTCATAAATTATATACCTCAGTCAAACTCTACTTAGACCACCTAAGTGTACCCAGTTTATTTCTGTATAATCATGTGACATCTAACACCCTGAAATGCCTTCCATGTTGTTCACTTATACCCCAGATCTTTCACAGCTCAGTTCAATTTGATTTTTTCTCAAGAAATCTTATAGCCTATGGTAATTCTCTTCTTCATTTGAATTCCTAAATAATTTATTGCCTATATTACTCATTTGCCATTTAATTATGTAATGCTCACACTGTTATCTCAATGTGTGTTACCATCTCACATCAGAGCAAAAACAAACCTAGACAGGGGAAGTACTTTATCTCTTTGTATCCACTGTATCATCCTAGGAAGTTGTGCAGAGTAGGCACTTAACAAAAAACTGCTAATGGCATGAAGAATACTATCATCACCTTCCTTCATGAGATATTAGTTACATCTGCTCATGTAATCCCACTTAAGAGAAAGGCATGATAGAAGGAATAGCAGAAATAGAAAAGTGACCATTTTGTAACCACCGTAACAATAATGATTCATGCAAGAATCATCGATGGATGCTAAAACCATCACATGAAGTTTCCTGGGGAACAGGATATGTACACAGTCTCAAAATATATCTGAACAAATTACTTATGAATTACAAAGGGAAAAAAGGTACCTTCACAGTGGAGAAATCTGGCGGACACCAAGTGATCAAAGTTAACATCACCAATAATGGGATAAACTGACATCATGTGCCTCCTGATGTGATGCACTGAGGACACAACATCACTTATGTATTATTCCTGCCAAAAATGCATAACCTGAAACTAGTCATGAGGAAACAATCAGACAAACCAAAAACTGAGGGACAATCTACAAAACAACTGACCTATACTCTTCAAAAATGTCAATGTGTTGAAAGACAAAGAAAGGCTGAGGAATTGAGTGTGTGATCCTGGATTGGATCCTGGATCAGAAAATAAACTGCAGTAAAGGATATCACTGCTAAACCGGACAGCTAATGAATCTGAATGTGGACTGTATTAGATAACAGTATTATTAATGTTAAACTGCCTTATTTTGAACATTGTTCTTTGGTTAAGAGAACTTCTTTGTTTTTAGAAATATTCCAAAGTATCTGAGTGTGAATGAATCTAAAACTTAATTCTCTAATCATTGAGCAATAACAGTAATAACAAATATCAATAGAAAGATTGACAAACATGTGGGAAAACGTTAACTGGCGAATATACAGTATGAGACTATTGTACTATTGATGCAACTTTTCCATTTTTTTCAAAATAAGATTTTAGAAAACCAATACTCTACTACCACAAAGTATCTGAGAAGTTTTTATCTGTGGTATTTTACATTTTATCTGACAATCTTAAAGCAAGACATACTTGTCTTGCTTTATAAAAGCAAGTTCATTCTATAAAAACAGTTTGTTGTAAAAAAACCAAATAAATCTTTTTGGAACCAAAGAACCATTTTATAATATTAACAGCCCAACACTAATTTATCTTTAAATAAATATATTCAGATTTATTGTAGTAAAACTCAGCTAAAATGAACACAATTTCAATTAGTGAAAAGTCAGACAATATCTTTTAAACGTGTAGTTTTATTATTTTCAAATATACAGAGAAAGTAGAGAACGCTAAAATGGGCTGACTAAGATTTTTAAGGGAAAAGACAAGGATCCATAATTAACATGAATCAAGCATTTGTAAATTGTTGAAAGTTTGTTTTCTTATTTATGATTATGTTTACCATAGATCACAAACATCATCTTCCCTCAATTATCAAAAATCCTGATTCAGCTGATTTAAAGTTTTGAGTGAGGTTTTATAATAGAGCCATTGATTGATTATTACTCCTATAGGCTTCCTAGAGCCTTTGAAAGTAATACTTCTCATCGAAATAAAATATAGTATTAAAGGATTTTCTAGATTCAATATAATTAGCAACAGTCCTTTAAAGTTGAATACCTTATTTATGAGATGTTCGGTAACAACTTCTCTTAGTCCAGTGTAGAGCTTTTCTCCATGTTTATGCAAAACCATTGTATAAGCATTTCTATAGAGCTCCTCAAAACTAAGACCACTGTTATTCTTACGCTGGATTTCTTGAATTGCATTTTTCAGAAGGTCCCAAATGCTGTTTACATATTTTTCATCCATCGTCATCTGTAATATCCAAGAGAGAGAAAGAGAAAAAAAAGAATACCAATGGTTGAAAATCTTTCTATATTTGTTCATATAGTAAATATGATTATACGGCTATGATTTAAAATCTGCATGATTTATAAGGATGTTAACAATCTGTTTTAGCAGAAATAATGGGATACATTTAAAAATAAATGTTAGAGCTGAAAGAAGCAATTTTTTAAAAATCCTTTAAGACTTCACTTCTTTCTTGTGTACATCAGAACCTTCCCCTTTAAATAAAATTATAATCCTTGATGTTAAATACTGCTTCAGTCAAAAGTGTGAGACATCTTTTTCTCTGAATTTGTTTAGCAGAATACAAGCTCAGATAGATACTAAGACAGAAAGGATTCCTTCATCAAAGGAATTGGGGACATAAAAATAATTTTCCTCTCCTGAAGATTTACAGATTTCTTTAGAAAATTAAAGACTGGGAAAAGACCTGCAATTAAAAACAAAAGAAACACAAGCAAAAAAAATCAAACCAGAACAAGAAAATACATACATTTTCCTTTTTTAACCCAGCATTCTCTATTTTCCCCTCCTTTCCCTGTCAGATTCCACGGTCAGTCATTTGTAAGGACGTTGTACACACCTATAAATCACATGCCCCTCTCTTCCTCACTCTGACACAACTGCCATTCTAAATCCCAACTGCCCACCTACTCCTCATATGCACCTATGTAATAGCTGAAAATAAATGAAGAATAATATTTATAATCCATATTTGGTCTTTCTCAGGTTAAATTCGTAACCACTATCCGAAAGTGGGCCCTTCGTGCAATCTCACAATCCTACTTTACCAGTCCACTGACTCTACACTCTGAGATGATTTTACATCATCTCCTCCATCTTCACTCTAGGATAATGACTTGTTCCAATTCCAGTAAGAATACAGTAACAACCTGACAAGATACTGCACTGACTCCAACCATATCCACTAACCTGACTGAATACCAATATAATTTGGTAGTTCTGTGCCAAATTCTTATCCTCAAATTACAGCAAAGGGACCAGAAACATAGGCATCATCTACGAACTTGTTGGAGAAGCAGAATTTCAGACCTTATCCTCAACCTAGAGAACCATAATCTTCACTTTAGCAAGAACCTCAGGACCTCTACAGAATGAAGTTTAACAAGCTTTAGTTCCATTCCACTCACCTATGCAAGGACCTCCCCTTAGCAATCTCTCTTTCCAGTACCATGAAATTTTTTTCTCTGCTGGACAATTTCCATCACATTCAAAACCATCAGTTTCCCATCTTAGGAACAAACAAATAAAACTCCACACATTTTTCAGCACCACCTAATTTCTGTTTTTTCCATTTACGACAAAATCAAGGGGTGAGGGAGGAGAGAATTTCCACACTGACTGCCTCCAAGTCCCATTTTTCTCATTTTATCTTGAATCCATTCCAATAAGGTCTTCATCTTTACCATCTCACTGACACTACTCTTGATCACCACTGAATTCCAAACTGCTAAATTTCAAGGTCAAAGTGTTAGTTCTCCTCTTACTTGACCTATATGTTAGTACTGAAAAAGCTGGTCATTCCTACTCCTTGAAACAGATTCCTCCTCAATTCCTCAAGCACTACAATCTTTTGTTCTTCGTCCTATTCTACCACCTTCTGTCAGTTTGCTTACTGGTTCTTTCTCATCACCAAAGCACAAGCTTCAACCCTAACTAAGGCTCCGGTTCTGAGCCTCTTATCTATCCACACTAAGTTTTTAGATGAAGTTGCTATTCTCAAAGGCTTTATGTTAACCTCAAAAATTTTATAACCTGTTTGGCCCTCTTTTCTTAATACCAGAGTCATATATTCAGCTACCTACTCAATATTTTCTACTTGAATGCCTACTAGGTATCTCCAATTTTAAATCTAAAACAGAAATCTTAACTCTTTCCCCCTAAATAAGCTTCCCCTGAAGGCTTCTCCAGCTGAGCAAATGTCCACTTCATCCTTCCAGTTGCTGAGGCCAAAAAGGTTGTAATCCTCTTTACTCCCTCATTTCACCTCTAATCGAGCAGGAAATTCTGTTGTCTCTATTTTTAAAATGTACCCAGAATCTAACTCCTCCTCACTACTCCATTGCTACTAGCTTAGTCTGAGCCACCACCACACCATCTCTCAGGTCATTTCAATAGCCTCTGACCCGGTCTGTTTCTGCTCTTGGCGCACTATCAAAGAGAACCAGAGGGATTTTCTGAGAGCATAAACCAAATCATGTCACTAATATTGCTCACAACCATCATGACCTTTCACTTGTCAGAGAGTTAAGTCAAAGGCCTTGTCCTTCCTATGAAGACTTGTTCAATCTGATAATCTGACTTCATCTAATCTGTCTCATTGCTCACTCTGCTCCAGCCACACGGGCCTTCTTGCTGTTCCTTGGAATATGTCTAAACAAGTTCGCTTCCAGGCGTTTGCATGTGCTACTCTGTCTGGAACGTTCTTTATCCATATATCTTAAGGGCTCATTCACTTATCAACCTCAAAACTGCTCCTACTGTCACCTTAAATTGAAGCTTTAACTGTCCACTCTATTTAAAATAGCGACTCCTCCGAGTAACACCACCAGATCCCAACCTCGCATTCCTTATTTTTGTTTCTTGACCCCCCTCCTCCCTGCCAAATGCCAGCTCCATTAAGGCAGGGATTTGAAATGCTCAATCCCTCAGCCACAAAAATAGTACCTGGAATATAACAGGCATTTACACTTGTTGACTTAATAATTATTTCTAAGGAGGTCTTTTCATGTCACACAAAACCTACCAGTTTTGCATTCACAACCTGGGAAACACTGCAATTACCCATGTGCTCCACACATACTTCTGACCTGAACTGGACAGAAATAACTGAGCTAGTAGAATCCTCTCCAAAAAGGATAGGAAAAAACCTTTTGGAGGTGATGGGTATGTTTATTGCATAGATTTTGGTGAAGTTTCACAGGTGAATACTTAGCTCCAAACTCTTCATGTTGCATACATTAAATATGTACAGCTTTTTGTGTATCATTTATACCCCAATGAAGTGGTTTTAAAAAAAAATTATCTGCAAGCCATGTCTAATGAGTATGAATGTGAAAGAGGAAGGTGTAAATAGGCAGAATAGTTCTTTCAGTCACTCTAGCAATAAAATACCAGCTTAACTCTCAATTAAGAGGATTCTTAAGCAGATGACTCAAACTGAGTCTTCTAATACTTATCTTTTCTGGAGAGCTTAAAAGTAAATTCTTTTAACAGAACTTCTTCCCTGTTACTCAATTCCAAATCTAACAGAGATTTTTCTGAAGTGGCTTTAAAAGAATTTAATTTACCCTTACATCTAAACTACTACTTTTATCAGATATCCTGATACATATGATGCCAACCATATGAAATGTAAATAATATGCGGTTACTTATAACTCTTTACAAAAGAGACAAGCCCACATGATGGCCTCAAACAGTCCATGTGTGTGCAATGTAGTTTTAATTTGCTGACAGCCTATGCAGAGGGTATAAAAAAGCAGACTAGGACCCCATCCCTTGATGTTAAATAACAACATATAAAGCAGAGTACTTAGAAAGACATCAAAGAAAGAGTAACATTAATGTGGACTATAAACTCCAGAGATAACTAACCTGCTAATATGGTAAAGTAGTATCACAATGTTAGTGTGATTATCTTGGTAAACAGTATGGTGTATCAGCAGAGAACATGGGTTCTGCTGTCTGACAGGCCTGGATTTGTGTCATGGCTTTGCTCAACTCACAAGCCATGTGACCTTGGGCCAATTATTCCCCACTAAACCTTAATTTCCTCACCTGTGAAGTGGGTTTAATACTGTCATGAAGATTACATGAAAAAGTCAGTAGAATTCAGCCTGGCCCTGTGCACAGTACAATCCCTCACATGTTGACTTAAAAATGTTCAATGATAGAATCTTAACTCTCATCTGTGGGCATCAAATGTCAGAAAGAAATAGAGCTTTTCAAGTTTAGCAACTAAACAGATACACGCCAAAACCAAAGTACCTTAAGAATACAATTATACTAAATGCAAGTCAGTATAATACAGCCTTCTGTCAGAAATAGTATTCCCCTACTCATGCCTCCTATTCCAATGCTTAAGTCATTTTAACCCCCAATACTCTCTCCTTGGCTCTTTCTACCCTACACTGGGTCACTATGCATTTTCATTCATTATCATGGTTACTACAATGACTACCCACACATCTAGGGTTCTAAAACTTACAAAACTCTAGACTGGCAAAAGCCTTCTAAAACTGTACATAAAATTTTGCAAATACAATGTGTGTGCATGTCTTTTCTGGATGCTGGGTCCCTAGTTCTTATCTGATTTCCCAAGAGATTTGGCCCACTTCTCAAAGATAATCACTGGCTTATATTGTTAACTGCTCCCAAATCTTTATTGCCAGCCTAGCTGTTCCCTCAAAGTCTGAAACTACTGCCTTCAACTACCTACTAGAAACCTCCAACAAATGCTCCAGACAGAGATCAAACTTATCATGTCCAAAATCCCTGGTAAATACACACTCTAAACTCCCCACATCTGCCTAGATTCTATAGTTCAGCAGTAGCAACACAAACCACCTAGTTATACAAACTACAAGCATAAACCTTAACTTTTCTTCTTCTCTCATTCCTTTCTCATCCAATCAAGTGCTAACATCAGAGCCAAAGTATTTCCCAAATACGCTCACAGTCTTTCATCCTGAATACTATTATCCTAAAATTTTACTCTAGATCACTACAACAGGGTTCCACCTATCATGATCTCTAGTAATCTCTTGGATCTATCTTCCTCAAAATCACAATTAAAATAAACATGAGCATTACACCCCTGTTCAAAACTCAGCTCTCAGTAATGACAGAGATGGGGGGTACACTTTAAAGGGGAACATAACACCTTTCAAGATCTAGTCTATGCCTATTTCTCTAACTTCATCTTTCACTCACTACTATTATCTTACATTTATTCCCTAACAACATTAAACCAATGGTAATTCCTGTCCACTGTCACACCTCCCTCCCATGTTTTCTTTATGTCCCCCTCTTCTGCCTTTTCTTTATCTGATTGTTCCCATATCCTCTGAACACAGCTCAGGTGTCATATTCTCCAGGAATTCTTCCCTGGCCTCCTCAAGCAAAGCTAAGTACTCCTAAGCTCTCTCATAATACTCAAATTGCACCTCTCACTACACTCCCACATACTGCTTCATGATTACCTACTTGTACATCTTTTCTTCCACTAGACTATTATAAAATAGCTAAGGGATTATGCCTTTTTCTTCAATGACACTTAGAAGACCATAAACAAATGTCTGGTGAGTATTATTTTACCTGTAACACCAATGCAATTTTGAAAACATAAACATATGAATTACTAAGCAGGTGATATGGAAAAATATTTTAATGTGCTTATCTACAGCAATTAATGTAATTTTAACATAAATGTCTTTTTCAAGTAGAAATACAGTACAATAATGTGCAAGCAAGGTCCTCCAATTTCATATGAGTACAGCTGACCCTTGAACAACATGCGTTTGAACTGCAAAGGTCCTATCTGCAGATTGTTTTCAATAAATACATCAGAAAAAATTTTTGAGATTTGCAACAATTTGAAAAAAACATTTTCTCTTCTCTAGTTTATCTTATTGTGAGAATGAAGCATATAATACATATGACATACCAAAGATGTGTTAACTGACTTTCTGTTATCAGTAAGGTTTGTGGTCAACAACAAGCTATTTTAGAAGTTAAGTTTTGGGGGAAGTCAAGAGTTATTTGGATTTTCAAATGTGCAGGGATTTGGCTCTTCAATCCCAACATTGTTGAAGGGTCAACTGCAGTATTGTCAGATTTTTCCATTCATCTAACTAAATGCCTCAGAAGGCTGCTCAATCATTAATTTTCTTTGTAAGTGTTATTTAGTAGAAAAACAGAGGCTGGAAAGGCCCTCCGGGAAAAAATTCATAAGCTGTGATCTTTCCCTAAATCAAACAAGTCTGAAAAATATGTGCCAAAGGAAATGGCTTCAAGTGCAGATACCTACATATACATGCTTTGGTGTTGGCCACCAAATGAATGTGTCAACAACAGTGGCAAAATAATTATATTACTGATGAACTCTATTCTCACCCATTCTTGATACAGAACCCATTAACTGTCAATGTGAGTTAAAAGGACTAAGGTAAACTCTAATTTCATCAATGTTAAACCATAAAAACATCAGTCTAACAGTATGTCCACTTTTAAAAACATTCTTTTAAAGTAATATTCCAAATTGTTCAAGCAGGATTTTAATCCAATTGATGAAACTAATTTACTTAGGCTGCAATAACTGCAAATACACTCAGGAAGGGATTTGGTAACAATGCTTCAGCACAACAATAAAATTATAAAATGCACACCTACTTACACACACATTTAATGTTTGCTAATTATTAAGTATATATAGTACCCTTCCCCCAAGAAGCTCAAGTTACAAACTATCAGCAAGCACGGTAAATTCATTTAGCAAGAAAAGAAACAAAAGCTTTATCTTAAAGGAACGATATAAGTAAGTATTCTTAAATGCTTATGGTTTAGTGAGACTGTAAACCAAATCACTTTAAAAAGTAATCACTTTCCTCATATCTCCCCAAACTGGGATTACAATTTCCAGTAAGTATCAATAAAAAAATGGCTAAAGGTCTTTATTTTCTTTAACATCTCTCTGGTTTTTCATCATTACTTCAAATGATAAAAAAAATATAATCTTCGAAATCCCTGAATTTGAAAGGATGTCAGTCTGTTATATACTTACACATCTTGAAGGTTCTGTAATAATTAAGAGTTGGAGAGAACTACAGCATGAGCCAATTAAAACTAAAATGAAGGCCACCGTCTCCTTCACATCCACTATATACAAAGGACAAGAAGTCTTTAGTTCCCTCTGAATAATTTTTTACAAGAAATTTAGAACAGGGTGGGTGGGAGAAAAGGGTGAGAATTTGAAATTCCAGGCAATTCAGAATGACACAGCTCGAAAAAATAAACAATGAAAAATGCTTGATCTTAATTTTGAGCTTCAGCCTAAAAAAAAAGGTGCTTTGGTACAAGTATCTGAGGAATGACAGTATTCTTGTCAGACATAACTAAGCCATAAATTATGCAAGGAAGCCCCCTCCCAGATTATAAGCACTCCAGAGTAATATAAAGTCTCTCTTCCTTTACTGTATTACATCCTTTATAACACATGGCACAATGCCTAGAAGGCACTCAAAAAATGTAATTTCAATGCAGTCCATGTACAGTTAATAATGAATCTTATTTGATGACCAATAACTATGAAATGATTTATGACATCTACAACAATCCCATTCATTCACCAGTTAATCTTTAAGCGATCTGAACCATCAAAAATATAGCCAAAGATTCAAGCTTTGAGGAAAACAACCCAGTGAGACACACTCAGACTTTTGAACAAGTTATTTAACTTTCCAAACTTCACTTTCCTTATCTGCTAGTGGCAGAAGAAATGGAAACAGATTGTGTACTGTGTGGCAATTAATAAAGTCTGTGAGACCACCTGGTACACAGCACTTGCTCAATAGATGTGTTTCTTTCTTTATTACACAGAAGAGCTTTCTTTATTACACAGCCTTACTTAATGGCTTAAACGTGAATGGAAAGTTAAGGCCACTGACAGTTTGGGCAACTGGTTTCTGAGGTAACTGGTTACAGAGGATATCAAATGGGAGTGAACTGTGCTGCCAAAAGTAGTAACTGATGTTAAGGAAGGACAGAAAAAGATAACAATTAGAAATGCATGGTAGCCTAGGACAATTCTCTGAAGTCACAAACTAAGTCTGATATACATTCAACTGGCCTCTAATAACATTAAATTTTACAATAGTAACATTTATAATGAGAAGACTAAATCATCACTAGGTTATATTATAATCTGCATTTCAGTCTTCAGCATGAGTAGGCTATTTGAAAATCAGTCTGAAAACTTTGAAACATTTTTTTCAAAGACAGGTGAATCCTCCAGGTTACCTTATTAAAGTCCATTAAGTCACAAGTAATGTAAGAGTACTACTAATAATATTTCAACTATATTTCTCTGACTTATTTTTGCATATATGAAAAAATATATGTGTAACATTTCATAGTCTGATGATGACCACAAGTAAGGTGCAATCAGAGCCACTCTCACTGAGGCGAGAGGTGTGCTGCTGTCCCACGGGTGTGGTTTGCTGGTGAACAGAAGACTGTCCCTGGCTACCTGAAGTATGTTATCCAGAGAATACCACATCCATCCTGACTAGACATCTTCAAACATTATCATTACAGACCCTCCCTATTAAGAAAATCAGTCATTACATCTATAAGATCATCACTTTAAAAATAATAAAAATATTTGCTGTATTCCCCAATATACTATTAAATCCCAAACACTACTACTTAAGTAAAGGGTCATGTGTGTAAAACTGACTTAAATGTTCATTTGGGAAATAGAATAGAAAAGCAGGAATCAGATATTTTAGATGGAATTTCAAGTAGTAGTACTGTTACAGAGAGAAAATACTTTAATTGCATGCAATTATTTAATTGTAATCAAGTGACAACACTTTCTTCTCTCTAGCTTAAGTCACTAAGGTTTTTTTTTAATGGAGTAAGCCCAGTTTTTCCACAAGTCTGATCATGTATAAAAGCTCTATAAACTGTAAGAGTAACAAATTAATTTACATGAGAATCAACTATACAATCCAAAGGAAGAGGAAAAAAAGTGAAATGGTAAATTGTCTTAGCTTTGTCTTTCAACAGATCTAACTATATATAACCAAATGCATATTATAGCAAAACGCCTATCACATAAAATTACAGGCAAACCTTCTGCTTTATTGCATTTCACAGATACTACATTTTTTACAACTGAAGGTTTATGGCAACCCTGCACTAATCAAATCTACCAGCACATTTTTACCACAGCTCATTTTGTGTCTGTGTCACCTTTTGGTAATTCTCATAATATTTCAAACACTTTCATTACTGTTATAGTCATCTATGATTAGTGGTATTTTTTTTTATGTTACTTTGTAATTGTTTCAGGGCATCATGAATCATGACCACATAAGATGTAGGACTTAATCCATAAATGTGTGTATTCTAACCGCTCCAACCAGCCATTCCCCCATGTCTGTCTGTCTGTCTGTCTCTCCACCTCTCCTTGTGACTCCCTAGTCCTTGAGACAACAATATCAAAATTATATCGATTAATAACCCCACAATGGCCTCTTAAGTGTTCAAGTGAAAGGAAGAGCGGCGTGTCTCTCACTGGAATTGACTAAGCTTAGTGAGGAAGACATGTCAAAAGCCAAGAGAGGCTGAAAGCAAGGCCTCTTGTGCCAATTAACCAAGTTGTGAGGACAAAGGAAAAATTCTTGAAAGAAATTAAAAGTGCTGCTCCACTGAACACATGAACAATAAGAAAACAAAACTACATTATTACTAATACAGAGAAGATCAAACCAGCCACACCATTCCCTTAAGCCAAAAGCCTAATCCAGAGCAATGCCTTAACTCCAATTCTATAAAGGATGAGATAGGTGAGCAAGATGCAGAAGAAAAGCTGGAAGATAGCAGAGGTTGGTTCATGACATTTAAGGAAGGAGGCCATCTCCATAACATCAAAGTGTAAGGTGAAGCATCAAATGCTGATGTAAAAACTATAGCAAGTTACCCAGAATATCCAGTGAAGTTAATTAATGAAGGTGGCAACACATTTTCAGTGCAGAGGGAACAGTCTTCTATTGGAAGAAAATGTCATCTAGGATTTTCATAGCTAGAGAGAAGTCAATGCCCAACTTCAAAGCTTTAAAGGACAGACTGATTCTCTTGTTAGAGGCTAAGGCAACTGGTAACTTTAAGATGAAGCCAATGCTCATTTGCCATTCCAAAAATCCTAGGGACCTAAAGATTATGCTAAATCAACTCTGCCTGTGCTCTATAAATGGAACAAAATCTGATGACAGCACATTTACAACATGGTTTACTGAATATTTCAAGCCCATTATGAGACCTACTGCTCAGAGAAGAGATTACTTTCAAAATACTACTCTCCGTTGACAATGTACCTGGTCATCCAAGAGCTCTGCTGGAGGCATTCTAAGGTAAGAGATTAATGCTAATTTCATGCCTGCTGACACAAGATCCATTCTGCAGCCCATGGATCAAGGAGTAATTTAGACTTTCAAGTCCAATTATTTAAGAAACATATCTCACAAGGCTACTGCTGCCATAATTCTGATTCCTCTGCTAGATCTGGACAAAGTAAACAGAAACCTTCCAGAAAGGATTCACTATTCTAGATGCCATTAACATTTGTGATTCAGGGAAGAGGTCAAAATATTGACAAGTACAGGAGTTTGGAAGTTACCTAGACATCATGGATGACTTTAAGGAGTCCAAGACTTCTGTGGAGGAACTAAATGCAGATGTGGTGGAGATAGCAAAGACAACTAGATATAGAAGTGGAGCCTGAAGATGTTTGTGACTGAACTGCTGCATCTCATGATAAGTCTTGAACAGATGGGAGATGCTTCTTATGTATGACCAAAGACAGTAGTTTCTAGAGATGGCATCTACTGCTGGTGAAGATGCTAAGAAGGGTGTTGAAATTAAACCAAAAGATTTAAATTATATAAGCTTCAGTCAATAAAAGCAGCATTTGAGAGGACTGGGCAATTTTGAAAGAAGTTCTACTGTGGACAAAAATGGTATTAAACAGCATCACTTGCTAGAGAGAGACTGTGAGAGGAAAAGTCAACCAATATGGCAAACTTCATTTTTTTATTTTAAGAAATTGCCACAGCCACCCCAACCATCAGCAACCATACCCTGGTTCAGGACAGCAACCATCAACATCGAGACAAGACCCTCCATATCCAAAAAGATTACGTTCACTCTAAGGTAAAATTATGGTTAGCATTTTTTTACAGTATTTTTAAATTAAGGTGTGTACATCACTTCTTTAGACATAATAATATTCACACTTAAAAACTAGGTATAGTATAAATATAACTTTATTATATTCACTGGGAAACCAAAAAATTCATGTGACTTTTTTGTGATATTTGCTTTATTGAGGTGGTCTGGAACCAAACTAGCAGCATTTCCAAGTCTGCAATATGCCTGTATTATAAAATTTGTTATCAAATCTATTCAAAATTTCTGTAAAACTACCAATTCACACAGAAGTATGCAATAACACTTAACTTTCCCACTGCTTCATATTAGGAATTAGCCATCATCAATGAAATATACCATCTCTATTTTAAGGAAAATTCTAAGGCTGAAAAGACTGTTGACTTATGCAAAGTCACACAAAATATTTCAGGCCACAGGAGAACACTCCACTGTTCCGTTCCTTGCCTTATGTGTAAATACACTGTCTTTACTCAAATTTTTGGAGTTGGACTAGGCCTAAAATAACCCCAACTTAAAATCTCTTCATTTCACAAGTGAGGAAACTGCAGCTCAGTTGCTTATCCAAGATCACACAGCTAGGTAAAACAACTGAGTGTCCTAAGTTAAGTGTCCTTTGGTGAGATCAATGTCACCTCAGATCACCTGGATGTTCAATATTAAGAAATCATTTCATAATTGAATAAGGTGATGTTAACACTGATTATAGGTAGATGCTTAATTCACCTTAGTTTAGAGAAAAGACCTTTTTATCAGAAACCAGGCTTCTAAGTCATGGTTCTTCCATAAATTCAAGTCATGAGACTATCCCTTGTCTAAATCACACCTCTCTTGTCATCAGTTTCCTCATCTATTAAATAAGATCAAAACAGATTATTTCTAAAGTGCCCTTTAGCTTTTAAAAACAAAAATATAAATACAAACAGCAGCAAATGCTACTTTTCATTTGGCTAATGATAATGTTCACAAAAGAACATACTTCTTTCATGTCCATTTGCATAAACCCTAAGAAAAAGTAATTATTTTAAAGTATCTGATCTTTGTTTCAAAATTCATTTTACTGTTTAACCTACTCCTTAGCATATTCTCAGACAAAAAAAATAAAAGATTGTATTAAAGTATTTAAACATGTTAACTTCAAGGAATGACTTCTAAGCATATATTTAACAAGATAAATTTCTATTAACTGAAAAAGTTATAAAATGTGTGCTATCAGTCTTATAATTTGTTAACTCATAAATGTCAACTAATGTCTTTATAAGTAAAGATTATGACTGCTTTATTCAAGCCAATGCACACTAATTTTTCCTTAAAAACATATATATACATTCAATTTTTATTGAACATATACTTAAATTGTCTCAAGTTATTATAATTTTTATCTTATGAGAGGTATATTTGCCTTGAATTTAGTGACATTTAAAGTTTGTAAAAGCTCCTTCAAAGGCCAGGAAACTAATTTTGAATTATTCAATGAAATGCACAGTGCATTGTATAAGCTTCAGGGCCCCTGGGTTCTGCCCCTGGCTGATGATTTAAATAACAACCTTAGGATTCATTTTCCAATATATTCTTATTAAGAAAGTAAGTATTGCAGAATCTAGTAAATTCTTAACAGAATACAATTAGGCAGTGTGGTATAATAAAAAGAACATCAATATTTTAGTTAAAACACACCTGGGATCTGAATCTCAGCTCTGCCCTTTCCTATATGAAAATGTAATAGTATACATATCTTGAGGTCTTTCTGAGTGCAGAGAGATCTAACAACATCTAAAGACTATTGGTAAGGGCATGAGATAATTATAGCTCAAAGTAAAATAGAGCCTAACACAAAGCAGATATTCAACAAGTTGTAATTACTAATCTGAAAAGCAACTTCCCGTACTATTAATAAATTGGAGAAAGGAAAAACTTTCACGATTAATTTCAAGAGGACAGGACAAATAGAAGAGGCTAAATTTGCTCACTTAAGAGCAACTTTTGGTAAGCATGACTTTCAATCAGTGAACGCATACCTCTTAGCAATGATGGCTTGCATTCATAGAAAAGTATCTCTTAAGGAATCTTTTATTTTCTTAAAGTAGGGAGAAATTCCCCTTTGAAATCTTTATTCATTTGCTTTCCAGTAACCTTTTTCATTTAAAAAGCAAATTTGGGTCCATTCCTTTCTCAATGATTACAAGTAGTAAATGAAGGGAACTCAGAAAGTTTTACTTAATAACATTTTCAACTTAAAACTGACTTACAAAAAAAGAAGAAATGCTTTCTAGTATCAAAAGCTCTGGATTAGAGTTAAGGCAACTACAGAATCAATTCTCAATTTCCTATTATTTGTATCAATTTGGGCAAGAAGGACTCTCCTCAATTATAAAAAGGCTGGATTAATGACTAGTGATTGTAAAGCAATAATTAATAGAACTTTTTTTACATAAAATCTTTTATACATATTAACTGCTCTAAATGACCACAGAGGGAGATCTTTAAAGATACCTACTCCACTCCTAGGCCTCCTGAGTCCTGAAGACCCTCTGAGAGTTTGAAAATAACTGTCCTAAATAAAACATATTACTTTTTAGTTCAAAACTCTAACTTTATGACTAGAAAATTATTTTTCAGTGATGTCACTTTATTAGAAAGCACTTTCTCACATTTAAAAAAAATCCTCACAATTAATCTGTGAGAAAGATGCTACAGTTCCATCTTAAAGATGAGAAAACAAATGAAAGAACCTATTAGATCATTCATTCAGCATTGTTGGGATACTATTTGGGCTGCACTGGCAAAGATCACTACAAAGAGACTTGATGCCTCCTCTAAAGAAAAGTCATGTTTTAATAAAGGAGAGACAGACCATTCTTTGATGATTTGGGGTTATGAAGGAAGATAGCATGGTAGTCACTTATGACAGGGAAGGCAGGAAAAGGAACATCTCCCTTCCGGGACTTGAGGAGAGGAGTTGAGAATGAACAAAAATACAGGTTGAAGAGTATAACTGAAAGGGAAGAAAGCTGAAGGAACTGATACAAGATAACATAGTTTTTCAGTGAAGAAGCAGTTAGGTTTCTTGAAGAGAAATAAGAGAATGCTCAATACTGAGCTTAAAGACAGTGATTAAAGTGTGGAAAAGCTCATGCAGGAAAGGGGAGCAGGAGCCTACCAGGCACACAAAAACCTGCCCGGAGGCACTGAGAGTCCAGCTATGTTAGAGACGACTCTCCTGCAAATTTTTCTTGCAACTTTTAGGCACAATAGCCTAAGAAACATGTGCAGTGAAGACAGAGGGTAGAATGTTCCAAAATACATTTTGCTGATATTTTTGGCCTTGCTCTGAAGAAGTTTAGTAGGAAAGAAGGGGCAACTAGCAACAGGCACCATGACTTGGGAGAATGAAAGGGATCTTCTTTAGATCCAAAGAGCATATTAATGTGAGAAGGAAAGAATCAATAAGAGATTCTTTTGTTGAGGGGAAAACAAGAGCACCTACCTCATAAGGTGGTAGGTGAAGAGCACTGTGAGACAGAAGAAACCAAGTCTGAGCATCACTGTTTACCTAGTGCCTGACCCCTGGTAGGAATATACAATAAATGCATTTTAAATTGAATAAAAGAATGACTATACCCACAGGCATTAGGAAAAGTTAAGATATGAACTAGTGAGAATGTCTGTGAAGAAGGTATGAAATTCTTCAGTAACTCAAAAGAGCATGTGCACAAAGGTAGGAGATTATATGATCATAGGGTGCAAGCAAAAGAATATTTCACAAAGGCCCAAAACAAAGAAGAGGATGATGAATGTGGCAATAAACTGTATGTGGGTCCAATGATTCAAGTATTATAAGAGAAGAGTATTAAAGATGGCGTAGTGAGAGGAGAGACACAGGCTTCCTCCTATAACTGTATGCAAGTAGAAAACAGTTGGTGCAATTAATCCTGAGAGAGCAACAGGAAAGTGGACAGCGCCAAACTGCATACACCTGGAGAAAAGAACAGACCTCACGGAACAGGGTAACGTACCAAAGCTGTGGCCTGCCGGGACCCGAGCCCTTCCCCCACCCCAGTTCACCGAAGGGAGGAAGAGAAATAGAGCAGGGAGGAATTGGAAGGCCTGGCACTGCTGAATACCTAGCTCTGGAGATGTGCTCTGGGAGCACAAACCTACATTTCATGGTGCTTTCATGATACTTGTGTGATTACAGGGTTGGAAAGCTAATACAGGCAGAAATCCTGGAGAGACTGAGATTCCAGCCACTTGTGGAAAGCAGGGATCCATATCTGGCTGCTCATGGACAAAAGCTTATACCTGTGTGCTTGCCCCATTGGTTCAGGCAGTGGAGACAGGCATAGCAGCTGGCAAGCAGGAAACAGCTCTTTCCTCCCCCCAGGCACCAGTACTGCTCCCTTGTGACCCCCAACATTGCTTCAGGGGCTGAGCAGCTCCAGAATAGAGCTTCTGGACACTAGAGGGCGCCATATACAAATATGAAATGCCAAAGGAACCTGGTCAAGAGTAAAATTAATATAACTCCAGAGAAATATTTAAATGACATGGACCTTAGGACTCTTCCTGAAAGGGAGTTCAAAATAAAAATCATCAACATGCCAATGTAGGTACGGAAAGATATCCAAGAACTCAGGAATGAATTCGGGTCAGAGATCCAATCACTGAAGAGCACAACTGAGGGTATTAAAAGCAGGTTGGAGGGCGAGATGGCGGCATGAGTAGAGCAGCGGATATCTCCTCCCAAAACCACATATATTTTTGAAAATACAACAAATACAACTCTTCCTAAAGGAGAGACCAGAAGACACAGGACAACAGCCAGACTACATCCACACCTACGAGAACCCAGCACCTTGCAAAGGGGGTAAGGTACAAGCCGCGGCCCGGAGGGACCTGAGCGCCCCTAACCCCAGCTTCCCGGTGGGAGAAGAAGAGTCGGAGCGGGGAGGGAGAGGGAGCCCAGGACTGCTAAACACCCAGCCTAGCAATCCACACCAGAGCGCAGACACAGTGCATGCGTGGGGTGCTGGAAACTAGGGAAACAGGACAGTAAGACCCATGAGCAGGTCCCTGCAGCTGGCGCCCTGGGGACAAAGAAAAGCGAGTGCTTTTTGAAAGTCTTAAAGGGACAGGGACCCCACAGCTGGATGGAAGTGTCCCAGGACACTTAGCCCAGCAGCTGAGAATCCCGGGGAACTCTCTAACCCCCTGGACAGCAGGGCAGCTCGGAGACCCCTCACAGAGACAAACAGCCTCCCAGCCATTTCCCCTCCAACGCGGCACAGCCATATCAGAGCAGCAGCCCGAGGCAGGCCATGCCCAAAGCAACTGCGGAGCTAAACTCCATGGCGGCCTGGCAAGAATCAGAAGCCCCGTCTGTGCACAGCTGCCCAGCACAAGCCGCTAGAGGTCGCTGTTCTCCCAGGAGAGGAAGGCTATAAAGCAACAAGGGACATTCTCCCAGCCATCACTTGCGCCAGCTCCACAAACTATCTCTATCGCCATGAAAAGGCAAAAGAATTTGATACAGACCAAAATCAAAACCCCTGAGAAGGAGATAGACCTAACCAGTCTCCCTGAAAAAGAATTCAAAATAAACATCATAAACATGCTGACATAGCTGCAGAGAAATATACAAGAGCTAAGGGATGAAGTCAAGAGAGAGATTACAGAAGTGAAACAATCTCTGGAAGGGTTTATAAGCAGAATGGATAAGATTCAAGAGGCCATTGATGGAATAGAAACTAGAGAACAGGAACGCATAGAAGCTGACTCAGAGAGAGATAAAAGGATCTCCAGGAATGAAACAATATTAAGAGAACTGTGTGACCAAACCAAAAGGAACAATATCCACATTATAGGGGTAGCAGAAGAAGAAGAGAGAGAAAAGGGGATAGAAAGTGTCTTTGAAGAAATAATTGCTGAGAACGTCCCCAAACTGGGGGAGGAAATAGTTGCTTAGACTATGGAAGCACACAGAAATCCCAAAAGAAGGGACCCAAAGAGAACAACACCAAGACACATAATAATTAAAATGGCAAAGATCAAGGACAAGGACAGAGTTTTAAAGGCAGCTAGAGAGGAAAAAGGTCACCTACAAAGGAAAACCCATCAGGCTATCATCAGACTTCTCAACAGAAACCTTACAGGCCAGAAGACAATGGCATGATATATTTAATACAATGAAACACAAGGGCCTTGAACCAAGGATACTGTATCCAGCATGATTATCATTTAAATATGGAGGGATTAAACAATTCCCAGACAAGCAAAAGTTGAGGGTATTTGCCTCCCACAAACCACCTCCACAGGGTATTGTAGAGGGACTGCTCTAGATGGGAGCACTCCTAGAAAGAGCACAGAACAAAACACCCAACATATGAAGAATGGAGGAGGAGGAATAAGAAGGGAGAGAAATAATCATCAGACTGTGTTTATAATAGCTCAATAAGCGAGTTAAGTTAGACAGTAAGGTAGTAAAGAAGCTAACCTTGAACCTTTGGTAACCATGAATCTAAAGCCTGCAATGGCAGTGAGTACATACCTTTCAATAATCACCCTAAATGGACTGACTGCACCAATTAAAAGACACAGAGTAACAGAATGGATAAAAAAGCAAGACCCATCTATATGCTGCTTACAAAGGACTCACCTCAAACCCAAAGAGATGCACAGATTAAAAGTCAAGGGATGGAAAAAGATATTTCATGCAAACAACAGGGAGAAAAAAGCAGGTGTTGCAGTACTAGTATCAGACAAAACAGACGTCAAAACAAAGAAAGTAACAAGAGATAAAAGAAGGACACTACATAATGATAAATGGCTCAGTCCAACAAGAGGACATAACCATTATAAACATATATGCACCCAATACAGGAGCACCAACATATGTGAAACAAATACTAACAGAATTAAAGGAGGAAACAGAATTCAATACATTCATTTTGGGGCACTTTAACACAACACTCACTCCTACCAGACAGAAAATAAGTAAGGACACAGAAGCACTGAACAACACACTAGAACACATGGACCTAATAGACATCTATAGAACTCTACATCCCAAAGCAACAGGATACACATTCTTCTCAAGTGCACATGGAACATTCTCCAGAATAGACCACATACTAGGCCACAAAAAGAGACTCAGTAAATTCCAAAAGATTGAAATCCTACCAACCAAATTTTCAGACCACAAAGGTATAAAACTAGAAATAAACTGTACAAAGAAAGCAAAAAGGCTCACAAACACATGGAGGCTTAACAACATGCTCCTAAATAATCAATGGATCAACGACCAAATTAAAATGGAGATCCAGCAATATATGGAAACAAATGACAACAGCAACACAAAGCCCCAACTTCTGTGGGACGTAGTGAAAGCAGTCTTAAGAGGAAAGTATACAGCAATCCAGGCATATTTAAAGAAGGAAGAACAATCTCAAATGAATAGTCTAATGTCACAATTATTGAAATTGGAAAAAGAAGAACAAATGAGGCCTAAGGTCAGCAGACAGAGGGACATAATAAAGATCAGAGAGGAAATAAATAAAATTGAGAGGAATAAAACAATAGAAAAAAAATCAATGAAACCAAGAGCTGGTTCTTCGAGAAAATAAACAAAATAGATAAGTCTCTAGCCAGACTTATTAAGAGAAAAAGAGAGTCAACATACATCAACAGAATCAGAAACAAGAAAGGAAAAATCACAACAGACCCTACAGAAATACAAAGGATTATTAGAGAATACTATGAAAACCTATATGCTAACAAGCTGGAAAACCTAGGAGAAATGGACAACTTCCTAGAAAAATACAACCTTCCAAGACTGACCCAGAAAGAAACAGAAAATCTAAAGAGACCAATTACCAGCAATGAAATTGAAGCGGTAATCAAAAAAACTACCCAAGAACAAAACCCCCAGGCCAGATGGATTCACCTCGGAATTTTATCAGACATACAGAGAAGACATAATACCCATTCTCCTTAAAGTTTTCCAAAAAATAGAAGAGGAGGGAATACTCCCAAACTCATTCTATGAAGCCAATATCACCCTAATACCAAAACCAGGCAAAGACCCCACCAAAAAAGAAAACTACAGACCAATATCCCTGAAGAACATAGATGCAAAAATACTCAACAGAATATTAGTAAACCGAATTCAAAAATACATCAAAAGGATCATACGCCATGACAAAGTGGGATTCATCCCAGGGATGCAAGGATGGCACAACATTCGAAAATCCATCAACATCATCCACCACATTAACAAAAAGGACAAAAACCACATGATCATCTCCATAGATGGTGAAAAAGCATTTGACAAAATTCAACATCCATTCATGATAAAAACTCTCAACAAATTGGGCATAGAGGGCAAGTACCTCAACATAATAAAGGTCATATATGATAAACCCACAGCTAACATCATACTGAACAGCGAGAGGCTGAAAGCTTTTCCTTTAAGATTGGGAACAAGACAGGGATGCCCACTTTCCCCACTGCTATTCAACATAGTACTGGAGGTCCTAGCCATGGCAATTAGACCAAACAAAGAAATACAAGGAATCCAGATTGGTAAAGAAGATGTCAAACTGTCACTATCTGCAGATGACATGATATTGTACATAAAAAACCCTAAAGACTCCACTCCAAAACTACGAGAACTAATATCGGAATTCAGCAAAGTTGCAGGATACAAAATTAACACACAGAAATCTGTGGCTTTCCTATACACTAACAAAGAACTTAATAGAAAGAGAAATCAGGAAAACAATTCTATTCACAACTGCATCAAAAAGAATAAAATATCTAGGAATAAACCTAACCAAGGAAGTGAAAGACCTATACCCTGAAAACTATAAGACACTCTGAAGAGAAATTAAAGATGACACTAACAAATGGAAACTCACCCCAAGCTCCTGGCTAGGAAAAATTAATATCGTCAAAATGGCCATCCTGCCCAAAGCAATATACAGATTCGAGGCAATCCCTATCAAATTACCAACAGCACTCTTCAATGAACTGGAACAAATAGTTCAAAAATTTATATGGAACCACCAAAGACCCCAAATAGTCAAAGCAATCCTAAGAAGGAAGAATAAAGTGGGGGGGGGTCTCGCTCCCCAACTTCAAGCTCTACTACAAAGCCACAGTAATCAAGACAATTTGGTATTGGCACAAGAACAGAGCCACAGACCAGTGGAACAGAATAGAGATTCCAATCAAGAACCCAAATATATATGGCCAATTAATATATGATAAAGGAGCCATGGACATACAATGGGGAAATGACAGTCTCTTCAATAGATGGTGCTGGCAAAACTGGACAGCTACATGTAAGAGAATGAAACTGGATCACTGTCTAACCCCATATACAAAAGTAAATTCGAAATGGACCAAAGACCTGAATGTAAATCATGAAACCATAAAACTCTTAGAAAAAAACATAGGCAAAAATCTCATGGACATAAACATGAGTGACTTCTTCATGAACATATCTCCCCAGGCAAGGAAAACAAAAGCAAAATGAACAAGTGGGACTATATCAAGCTGAAAAGCAAAGGACACCATCAACAGAACAAAAAGGTATCCTACAGTATGAGAGAATATATTCATAAATGACAGATCCGATAAAGGGTTGACATCCAAAATATATAAAGAGTTCACATGCCTCAACAAACAAAAAGCAAATAATCCAATTAAAAAATGGGCAGAGGAGCTGAATAGACAGTTCTCTAAAGAAGAAATTTGGATGGCCAAGAGACACATGAAAAGATGCTCCACATCGCATCATCAGAGAAATGCAAATTAAAACCACAATGAAATATCACCTCATACCAGTAAGGATCACCATCATCGAAAAGACAAACAACAACAAATGTTGGCAAGGTTGTGGAGAAAGGGGAACCCTCCTACACTGCTGGTGGGAATGTAAATTAGTTCAACCATTGTGGAAAGCAGTATGGAGGTTCCTCAGAATGCTCAAAATATAAATACCATATGACCCAGGAATTCCACTTCTAGGAATTTACCCTAAGAATGCAGCAGCCCAGTTTGAAAAAGACAGATGCACCCCTATGTTTATCGCTGCACTATTTACAATAGCCAAGATACGGAAGCAACCTAAATGTCCATCAGTAGATGAATGGATAAAGAAGATGTAGTACATATACACAATGGAATATTACTCAGCCATAAGGAAAAAAACAGATCCTACCATTTGCAACAACATGGATGGAGCTAGATGGTATTATGCTCAGTGAAATAAGCCAGGCGGAGAAAGACAAGTACCAAATGATTTCACTCATATGTGGAGTATAAGAACAAAGGAAAACTGAAGGAACCAAACAGCAGCAGAATCACAGAACCCAAGAATGGACGAATAGTTACCAAAGGGAAAGGGACTGGGGAGGATGGGTAGGAAGGGAGGCACAAGGGTGGGGAAAAAGAAAGGGGGCATTACGATTAGCATGTATAGTGTGGGGGGGGGGCACGGGAAGGACTGTGCAACACAGAGAAGACAAGTAGTGATTTTAAAGCATCTTATTATGCTGATGGACAGTGACTGTGAAGGGGTAGGTAGGGAGGTAGGGGGGACTTGGTGAAGGAGGGAGCCTAGTAAACATAATGTTCTTCATGTAATTGTAGATTAATGATACCAAAAAAAAAAAAAAAAAAAAAGGAGGTTGGATATGGTGGAGGAGACAATAAATGAAATGGAAACCAAAGAAGAGGAATACAAAGAAGCTGAGGCCAGAGAGAAAAATGGATCTCTAAGAATGAAAGACTATTGAGAGGACTGTGTGACCAATCCAAAAGGAACAATATTCGCATTATAGGGATACCAGGAGAAGAGAGACAGAAAGGGATAGAAAGTATCTTTGAGGAGGTAGTTGCTGAAAACTTCCCCAATCTAGGGAAGGAGATAGTCTCTCAGGCCATGGAGATCCATAGATCTCCCAACACAAGGGACCCAAGGAAGACAACACCAAGACGTATAATAATTAAAATGGCAAAGATCAAGGATAAGGACAGACTATTAAAAGCAGCCAGAGAGAGAAATAAGATCACATACAAAGGAAAGCCCATCAGGCTAACATCAGACTTCTCAGCAGAAAGCTTACAGGCCAAAAGGGAGTGTCATGATGTATTTAATGCAATGAAGCTGTAGGGCCTGGAACCAAGATTACTTTACCCAGCAAGATTATCATTTAAATTTGGAGGGATTAAACAATTTCCAGATAAGCAAAAGTTGAGAGAATTTACCTCCCACAAACCATGTCTACAGTCTATTTTGGAGGCACTGATATACATGGAAGTGTTCCTAAGGTTTAATAGCTGTCATCAGAGGTAATAAAACCACAGTAAAGAAAGTAGAGCAGCTAATTACTAAGCAAAAGCAAAATTAAATGAACTATCCCCAAAGTCAATCAAGGGACAGACAAAGAATATAGACAGAATATAATACCTAATATATAAAGCATGGAGGAGGAAGAAAAAGGAGGAGAAAATGAAAAGAACCTTTAGATTGTGTTTGTAACAGCATATTAAGTGAGTTAAGTTAGACTATCAGATAGTAAGGAAATTACCATGAACCTTTGGTAACCACGAATCTAAAGCTTGCAATGGCAATAAGTACATGCCTATCGATAATCACCCTAAATATAAATGGACTGAATGCACCACTCAAAAGACCCAGAGTCACTGAATGGACAACAAAACAAGACCCATCTATACGATGCCTACAAGAGACTCACTTCAAACCCAAAGACATGCACAGACTAGAAGTGAAGGGATGGAAACAGATATTTCATGCAACCAACAGAGAGATAAAAGCAGGAGTTACAGTACTTGTATCAGACAAAATAGACTTCAAAACACAGAAAGTAAGAAGAGACAAAGAAGGACATTTTCAAGAACAGATCATATACTAGGCCACAAAAAGAGCCTCAGCAAACTCAAGAAGACTGAAATTGTACCAACCAGTTTCTCAGATCACAAAGGTATGAAACTAGAAATAAAGTACACAAAGAAAATGAAAAATCCCACAAACACATGGAGGGTTCACAACATGCTCCTAAATAACCAATGGATCAATGACCAAATAAAAACAGATCAAGCAATATATGGAGACAAATGACAACAATAATTCAACACCACAAAATCTATGGGACACGGCGAAGGCTGTGCTAAGAGGAAAGTATATTGCAATACAGGCCTACCTCAAGAAAGAAGAACAATCCCATATAAACAGTTTAACTCACAATTAATGAAACAAGAAAAAGAACAACAAATGAGGCCCAAAGTCAGAAGGAGGGACATAATAAAGATTAGAGCAGAAATAAATAAAATTGAGAGGAATAAAACAATAGAAAGAATCAATGAAAGCAAGAGCTGGTTCTTCAAGAAAATTAACAAAATAGATAAACCCCTAGCTAGACTTATCAAGAAAAAAGAGAGCCTACACCCACAAATAGAATCAGAAATGAAAAAGGAAAAATCATGGACACCACAGAAATACAAAGAATTGTTAGAGAATACTATGAAAAATTATATGCTAACAAACTGGAAAACCTAGAAAAAATGGACAACTTTCTAAAAAAATATAACCCTCCAAGGATGACCAAGGAAGAAACAGAAAATCTGAACAGACCAATTACCAGCAACGAAATTGAACTAGTAATCAAAAACCTACCTAAGAATGAAACTCCTGGAACAGATGGCTTCACCACCGCATTTTATGAAACATTTAGTGAAGACCTAATGCCCATCCTCCTTAAAGTTTTCCAAAAAGTAGAAAAGGAGGGAATACTTCCAAACTGCCATCATCACCCAAATACCAAAACCAGGCAAAGACACCACAAAGAAGGAAATTACAGAAAAACATCCCTGATGAACATTGATGCAAAAATACTCAACAAAATATTAGCAAACCAAATTAAAAAATACATCAAAAAAATCATCCATCATGATCAAGTAGGATTTATTCCAGGGATGCAAGGACGGTACAGTATTAGAAAATCCACTAACATCATCAACCACACATCAACAAAAGGGACAAAAACCACATGATCATCTCCATAGATGCCAAAAAAGCATTTGACAAAATTCAAAATCCACTTATGATAAAAACTCTCAACAAAATAGGTATAGAGGGCAAGTACCTCAACATAATAAAGGCCAGATATGATAAACCCAAAGCCAACATTATACTTAACAGCGGGAAGCTGAAAGCTTTTCCTCTAAGATCCGGAACGAGACAAGGATGCCCACTCTCCCCACTTTTATTCAACATAGTTCTGGAGGTCCTCACCACAGCAATCAGACAACACAAAGAAATAAAAGGCATCCAGATTGGCAAGGAAGAAGTTAAACTGTCCCTGTGTGCAGATGACATAATACTGTACATAAAAAACCCTAGAGAATCCACTCCAAAACTACTAGATCTAATATCTGAATTCAGCAAAGATGCAGGATACAAAATTAATTCACAGAAACCTGTGGCATTCCTATACACTAACAATGAACTAGCAGAAAGGGCAATCAGGAAAACAATTCCATTCACAAAGATTGCATCAAAAAGAATAAAATACCTAGGAATAAACCTCACCAAGGAAGTGAAAGACCTATACTCTGAAAACTATAAGACACTCATGAGAGAAATTAAAGATACCAATAAATGGAAACACAGCCTGTGCTCATGGATAGGAAGAATTAATATTGTCAAAATGGCCATCCTCCCTAAAGCAATCTACACATTCAATGCAATCCCTATCAAAATACCAATAGCATTCTTCAACAAACGAATAGTTCTAAAATGTGTATGGAACCACAAAAGACCCCGAATAGCCAAAGCAATTCTGAGAAGGAAGAATAAAGCTGGGGGGATTATGCTCCTCGACTTCAAGCTCTACTACAAAGCCACAGTAATCAAGACAATTTGGAACTGGCCGAAGAACAGACCCAATGGAACAGACTAGAGAGCCCTGATATAAACCGAAGCATATATGGTCAATTAATGTAAAATAAAGGAGCCATAGACATACAACGGGGAAATGACAGCCTCTTCAACAACTGGTGTTTGCAAAACTGGACAGCTACATGCAAGAGAATGAAACTGGATTATTGTCTATCCCCATACACAAAAGTAAACTTGAAATGGATCAAAGACCTGAATTTAAGTCATGAAACCATAAATCTCCTAGAAGATAACACAGGTAAAAACCTCCTGAATATAAACATGAGCAACTTTTTTCTGAATGCATCTCCTCAAGGAAGGGAAACAAAAGCAAAAATGAACACTAGGACTATATCAAATTTAAAAGCTTCTGTACAGCAAACGACACCATTAACAGAACAAAAAAGCATCCTATACTATGCGAGAATATATGTGTAAACAACATATCTGACAAGGGGTTAACGTCCAAAATATATAAAGAACTCAACACCCAAAAAGCAAATAACCTGATTATAAAATGGGAGGAGGATATGAACAGACACTTCTCCAAAGAAGAAAATCTGATGCCCAAGAGGCACATGAAAAGATGTTCCACATCCCTAATTAGCAGGGAAATGCAAATTAAAACCACAAGATATCACCGTACAACAGTTAGGATGGCCAGGATTAAAAAGACTAAGAACAACAAATGCTGGCGAGGATGTGGAGAAAGGTGAACCCTCCTCATTGCTGGTGGGAATGTAAGCTAGTTCAACCATTGTGGAAAGCAATATGAAGGTTTCTCAAAAAACTAAAAATAGAAATACCATTTGACTGGGAATTCCAGTCCTAGGACTTTACCCAAAGAATATAATTTCTCAGTTTCAAAAAGACATATGCACTCCTATGTTTATTGCAGCACTATTTACAATAGTTAAGATACAGAAGCAACCTAAATGTCCATCAGTAGATGAATGGATAAAGATGTGGTACATATACACAATGGAATACTATTCAGCCATAAGAAACAAATCCTACCATTTGCAACAATATGGATGGAGTTGGAGGATATTATGCTCAGTGAAATAAGCCAGGCAGAGAAAGACCAGTACCAAATGATTTCCCTCACCTGTAGAGTATAACAACGAAGCAAAATTGAAGGAACAAAACAGCAACAGACTCACAGACTCCAAGAAGGGACTAGCAGTTACCAAAGGGGAGGGGTAGGGGTAGGGCACGTGGGAAGGGAAGGTGAAGGCGATTCAGGATCATTATGATCAGCACACATGGTGTGTGTGTGGGATCATGGGGAAGACATTGTAGCACAGAGAAGGCAAATAGTGACTCTGTGGCATCTTACTACACTGATTGGCAGTGACTGCAATGGGGTATTGGGAGGGACACAATAACATGGGTGAATGACGTTTTTTCATGTGAAACCTTCATAATAGCATATATCAATAATGCCTTAATAAAAAAAAGAAAAAAGAATGTGTATCCTGCTGCTTTTGGATGGTGTGTTCTGTAGATGTCTGTTAGTTAGGTCCATCTGTTCTAATATGTTGTTCAGTGCCTCTGTCTCCTTACTTATTTTCTGTCTGGTTGATCTGTCCTTTGGAGTGAGTGGTGTGTTGAAGTCTCCTAAAATGAATGCATTGCATTCTATTTCCCCCTTTAATTCTGTTAGTATTGTTTCACATAAGTAGGTGATCCTGTTTTGGGTGCATAGATGATTATGTTATATCCTCTTGTTGGACTGACCCCTTTATCATTATGTAATGTCCTTCTTTGTCTCGTTACTTTCTTTGTTTTAAAGACTATTTTGTCTGATACAAGTACTGCAACTCCTTCATTTTTCTCCCTATTATTTGCATGAAATATCTTTTTTCATCCCTTTACTTTCAGTCTGTGTATGTCACTGGGTTTGAAGTGAGTCTCCTGTAAGCAGCATATAGACAGGTCTTGTTTTTTTATCCAGTCAGTGACTCTATGTCTTTTGATTGATGCATTCAGACCATTTACATTTAGGGTGATTATCGATAGATATGTAGTTATTGCCATTGCAGGCTTTAGATATGTGGTTACCAAAGGTTTAAAGGTAATTCCCTTACTATCTAACAGACTAATTTAACTCAGTATGGTATTACAAACACAACCTCAAGGTTCTTTTTTATTCTCTTCCTTTTTCTTCCTCCTCCATTTTTTATGTATTAGGTATCATATTCTGTACTATCTATCCCTTGACCAACTTTGGGGGTAGTTAATTTGATTTTGCATCTGTTTAGTACTTCATTTTTCTACTTTCTTTGCTGTGGTTCTATTTCCCCTTGTGATCGCTATTTAGCCTTAGGAATACTTCCATCTATAGCAGTCCCTCCAAATTATACTGCAGAGGTGGTTTGTGGGAGATAAATTATCTCAGCTTTTGCTATCTGAAAATGGTTTAATCCCTTCATCAAATGGAAATGATAATCTTGCCGGATAGAGTATTCTCGGTTCGAGGCCCTTCTGCTTCAATGCATTAAATATATCATGCCACTCGTTTCTGGCCTCTAAGGTTTCTGTTGAGAAGTCTGATGGATTTTCCTTTGTATGTGATCTTATTTCTCTCTCTGGCTGCTTTTAATAGTGTCCTTATCCTTGATCTTTGCCATTTTAATTATTATATGTCTTGGTGTTGTCCTCCTTGGGTCCCTTGTGTTGGGAGATCTGTGAACCTCCATGGCCTGAGAGACTATCTCCTTCCCCAGATTGGGAAAGTTTTCAGCAATTACTTCCTCAAAGACACTTTCTATCCCTTTTCCTCTCTCTTCTTCTTTTGGTAACCCTATAATGAGAATATTGTTCTATTTGGATTGGTCACACAGTTCTCTCAACATTCTTTCATTCTTAGAGATCCTTTTTTCTCTCTGTGCCTCAGCTTCTTTGTATTCCTCTTCTCTAATTTCTATTCTATTTAGCATCTCTTCTACTACATAGAAGCTGCTTTTTAAATCCCTTCATTATATGTTGCATTTCAGATATGGAATTTAATGATTCAATTTCTATCCTAAATTCATCCCTTTGTTCTTGAATATTTTTCTGTACCTCCATTAGCATGTTTGTGATTTTTATTTTGAACTCTCAGGAAGATTGGTGAGTTCAGTTTCATTTGGCCCTCTTTGTGGTGTTTGTGAGATTTTTGTTTGAACCAGGTTCCTTGGACGTTTCATATTTGTATGTGGCACCCTCTAGTGCCAGAAGCTCTAGTCTCTCGAGTCATGTCAGGGGTCGCAGGGTCATGTCGCTGGTGCTCAGGGGTGGAAAGAGCTGTTTCCTGCTTCCTGGCTATAGTGCCTATCTCCACTGTCAGAACTAGTCGGCCAAGCACACAGGTGTAAGCCTCTGTGCTTTGTGTCTGTAGCTGTTGCAGGCTGGGCCTCCCTTTGGCTGGCCTGACACCAGGGCAGGGACTGCTGGTTTGCGAGCTGGTGCTGGCAAGCCAGGAGGAATGCACAGCAGGCTGCATATCACAGTAGGGGGGGCGTTGGAGCTGAGGATCCAGCCAGAGGGATGGAGCACCTGAACTTACTCAAAAGTTCCCAACCTGCTGGGCAGAGCACGCTCGACAACACTGTCCACCTATCCCTTCTCCCGCGCAGCAAGCTCTGTGCAAACCCCGCCCCTTCAGCAGCCCTCCAGCTGCAAGGAAGCTTCTCAAACCGCCCACCTTTCCTTTGTCCCAGAGCAGCCGAATGTGGATCCCTGTCCTCCACAAATGGCTGCAATCTCAGTCTCTCCAAGTATTTCGCCTGTCTTAGCTTTCCAACACGACTTACCAGAGCACAATGCAATGTAGGTTTGTGCTCCCAAAGCAGATATCCAGGGCTTGGTGTTCAGTAGTCCTAGGCTTCCACCCCCTCCCCACTCTGTTTCTCTTCCTCCCGCCGGAGAGCTGGGGATAGCGAAGGGCTTGGGTGCCGCAGGATCAAGGCTTTGTACGTTACTCTGTTTCATGAGGTCTGCTCTGTACTCCAGGTGTATGCAGTCTGGTGCAGCCTTCTTTCCTGTTGCTCTTTTAGGATTAGCTGTATTAAACTAATTTTTGCATTATATGTGGTTTTAGGAGGAGTTCTCTGTCTCACCTCTCATGCCAAGATCTTGAATCTCCGAGTGTTTATTTCTTCAATAAAATAACCTACAGAGGTTACATACTTACTTCAATGATCATGTGAAAGTCATTACTGAAACTTCTGTTTCGAATCTACCCCTGAAATGCTGGTAACATTCTTCTGAAGTGCTCCAGTGGTACCAGACCTACATCCTTTCAGACTGATGTTTAGAATGCTTCAACCCCTGCAGGTTTTTCAAAATCTAATTTCTAAAAACTGTATTACAAAACAACAGAAAGTAACTGTCTAGTATTATAATGTAAACTACCTGCAAAAAATAACATTCAATTTTATTATTTAAATTGTGGCACAATCATGGCTAAATGTTGATATAATAATAGCCACTCTATGTGCTAGGTACTGTTCTAATGCGTTTAACTTTTTATCTTTCAATAACCCTGCAGGGTTGCTCTGATTAGTATGCTCACTTTACAAAAAAGAAAACCCAGGCTAAAAGAGGTTAAATAACCTGTTAAAAATAACATAGCTAGAGGTGGAGCTGATGTTCAAACCTTGGCAGTTCAGAGCCCACAGTGTTAACTATTATGCTTGTAATCTCGCTACTTTTTAGTCACTCTCTTTCTAACACATATACTGAATATTCTAATGTAAAACTAAATGAAATTCCCTACAGACTAGCCATATCCAGTTTTTTTCTTACAAATAGTCAAAAAAATGCAAATCAAAACAATAAAGTACTCCTTTTTCACCTATGAAATTAAAGATATGTTGGTAAACACACTGCTACACAGTAGAAATTTAGCTGATAAAACCTTGAGAGGTATAATTAATTCTTATGAGCATTCACTTTAGAGCCATACTGCCTGCACTAGGATCCTAGTTCTGCCATTTACAAGTACAGTGACCTTAAGCAAATTACTTCCCTTCTCAAGGCCTCATTTGTAAAACAGTTGATTATAGTATTCTACAGTTGTACAAATTAAAGAGTTTACACATGCAAAGCACAGAGAGCAGCGTGTAGCACACAATAAGCATTTAGTAAGTGTTAGCTATTTTTATTCCTACCTTTCCAGAGTTCAATTTGATAATATGTATCAATTATGTTTAGCCCAGTAATTCCATAATCATGATGTGTTTAAATATTTATGTGCCCAGTCAGTTGCATTACTTATAAGAGGAAATATGGATTCACTGGCATCAATCAAAATACCTATGTAAGGGACATAGTTAAGCAAACTGAGGGCATTACACATAAAAATTATGTTTTTGACATATTTAATATGGAAATACATGTACTGTTTTTTAAAAGGCAATAGGCAAAATCATATAGTATGTCAATTTTACTGTGTTCATCTGAGTATGAAACATTAAAAGCAAATACATCAAGTTAATATTATTCCCAAGTGGTAGGGTTACAGGTGATTTCTATCTCATTTATAAATTTATTTATTTATTAGGTTTTCTATCATGAATATGCATCTTTAGAAAAGCCCTAGAATGAATTTTTGCTTTGACAGACTATGATTGAATAGTTTTCACAATAACAGACACTAACTGTAATTTATATTTCGTCTCATTGGTTTTTTTACTAGTAACACCTTTAACTTTTGTGCTGACTTTGTAAGTACAATTACTTTAAAAGTTGCATTTAAAACAATTGTCCAGTAACTTGTATGAAAATCTAACAATACCACTAAAGAACATCCAAATAATCTTGAATGAAAGTAACAGTAAAAACTTATCCCTAAGTTCTCCCTGTTTATGATACAGAGGGAAGGCCTATTACTGTTCCTCGTCTCAACTGTATAACCTTCCTGAACAAGAGAAATGCTATTATTACTTAGCTACATTTAATGAATAACATACAAATGAAGATTTCTCTATTTTGTTTAAATGAATCGACCACATGACTAATGTATTATATAAAAGAACAAATTCTCATATTGTGTTCTATACTACTAAAATTGTTACAAATTCAATATTGGTACTAATAATTTTCCAGGCTCCCCAGAACTGCTATCTAGGAAGATAATGCAAAATGAACGCATTTATGAAACTAATTTATGATTCTATTTTTCACCTTCTAAAAACCAGGGAGGTACTAATAGCTACAACACAACTGGCAATCCCACAACTATTCAACAGAATAAAAATCAGTCCAAGTATAAGCAACACTTTAATTCATCTACTAAACCTTACTCCATAATTTCTCTGTAAGAAATAGGGAATAAAAAACAAACTTAACAGTTAATTACCTGCCCTGCATGATTTGCCAGACTAATATTCAGCTTTCCTGTATGCATGGTCCAGGTAGTTGTAGGCAACAATTACTTTCCCTAAGGAAGAGAAACCTATTATGAAGATCAAAAAGCTGTTCCCCCAAATCTGGCAAATTTTACAGTAGCTCAGAAAAACAGAAACAAAAACATTAAAAACATTAACTGTCCCCATTTGTCACTGAACTTTGTGTTCTTAAGTATATCACAAATAACCTTAAAACTCATCTCTTTTGAACATCAGGTGCTTAGTGGGTTCCATGTACCTGTAACTTCCACATCATTCACCATCCACACCACACAGGGCTCTGTGAAGCTCACCTATAATTATGGAGTGGACATCACGACCAGAGATTCTGTCGGATTTAGCATGCTTCTATAAACTAGTAAGTGAAGCCATTTCCAAATCACACTCTAAAGACAGTAACTTTCATAATGTCTCCTAAACTCCGAAGGCTAAGCCAAGAAAGGCAAATCAGAGGAGAGGCCAGCATTTCCATTCAAACATACCTCCTCCAATCCAATCAAGTTTCTCAAGCCAAAGTGGGCAAAACTCTGGAAAGTACAGATGGTGAGGAATAGCTTTTCAAAGATAAGACAAAAGATTCATCTGAAAGCAACTAATCCTACATAGTGGAACAAAGGCTCAGGAGTAAGACACATGGAAACAGCGAGGAAAGAAGAACGGGAACTTCTTGGGGGGAGCATTCTTTGGTCCAAATCCATCGTTTCCAGGAATTTTACCTGAAGCATCCTTCCTTTAAAAAGTTCTGTGGCCCTTGCTGTTATTGTGGGTACCAAAAAAAAAGCAAGATATGAAATGACATATATTTTGTGCACTGCAGGAAAGCTTACAAACTGGGACAAACTTTTCCTTCATTAACGATTTATAAATTGTTCCTTATTTATAAGGAACAGAGAGTTCCTTATTGTTTTTCCATCTTGAAAACAACCAATTTCTCTTTAGATCTTATGAAAAGGTCTACTTAAAATGCCAATTGTATATAAACTGGAATGACATAACTGACTTGTGAATGAACAACAATGAATGCACACTTAAAATATGCATTCAAGATGGTAAAAATAGAACCTGATTTTACTGTAGGACTGTATTGGAAGTAGGCTTACAAATATACAAAATATCCTGTGAGTTCATTTACCTATTTTCAGTGAAAAAAAAATTCCAAAACCCATTTTTCTACTTTTATGTATCAATTTTACAAAACAGAATCTGAAACAAGCACTTGAGACCTTTGGTTAAACTACAGTTTCCTTTAAATTAAAGTAACTATATATCCAAATAGTAATGTAGAATAAAATAGTTGTAAATATATACATATGTATACACATAAGCAGTGTTTTTTCACGTAATACTATGAATTTACTACTTTTGACTAGCAATCCAAGCAGACTATAGTTATATAAAAGATTGCTAACCTGGAAGAAAAGAAGATTTCAAAGAGCTGTTAAGTTCTCAAACATTTACCAAAGGATAAGTCAGTGAAATACCACACCACTGAGGCATATCTCTATCCTTAATAAAGGCTCAAAGAACTGACTTTAAAATATATTTAAAAATTAATGGTTCTTTTTAGTAGGAACTACTTATGAGTGATGAAACAGTTAAACCATGAAAAATTCTTACACTTTCAAAAATTAGCAGATAATAACTGCTGACTATCAAACACTAGTCACTGACGAACATCTAATTACAGGATTTCAGAAAAACAGAGGACAAGTTATAGACAGAAAGGGTCCAAATTACAACTATAATGCTACTTAAAAAGAAATCACTTTCATACTATGTCTAACCTATCACATATTATTATTCTCTTCAGATAAAGGATTAATAAAATTCTCTCCCACCCTGTCCTCCCAACAATACAAAATTCAGAAAGCAGGGATCTTAGCCTTTCAAGCTATGCTGATAAATCCCAAGCCGCCAGGATAGTTGGTGCCTAGCACCCAGTACTCAGTACTTGTTGAATGAAGGAAGGAATGGGAACAGGTAGGAACAGGCAACTCTGAAGAGATTAGAGACTTGATCACACACAGATAAAGGTTCAACTGGCTAATCAGAGTATTAACATAAGTTAAGTTGATGTCAAATGTGAGCTCTTCTACATTTTAGTAAAAGTCTAATGTAGAACTCAGACTTCAATTGCAAATTTTTCCTAGAAAACTTGTATAAAACTAATGCTATTAAGTTCAATACTGCTTTTCTGTCAGCATTTCTCATTTCAGTTTCTCGCATTTATTTAGAAAGTAGCTTCAAAATTTTAAAATCCCTTTAATTAGTATCAAAACGCTTAATTCTCCTGAGTACACCCTACCTTTACTTACACAAAGCCAGAAGTTCCTACACACTGATATTAATATTTACATTGCTACAATTTCAAAATTTTGCATCAAGTATATTCTTTAACATTTTTATGAACTCAGAGGTCCTCAAGCTCTCTGGGTCGTGTCTCAAGTAAGGACATCAGAATGTCTTTCCCCACTGCAAACGACCCTTTAGAAAAAAAGCATGCTTAAAAAGCTGAGTACAAACTCCCTTTTTCCCCTCTCACACAATGTGTTTATGATTCTAAGAAACTCAAGATCTTTCTCTGGTTTTGTTTTACAATCTTCTGTTCAATTGGTAGTTGTCTATCTTGACGTATACCTGATACTGTACAACTTGAGCAAGTATGTCCAGTTTGTTAACAACAGTACATTTTAACTGGTTGCCATTGGCTATCCGAATCAGATTATGACATCCAAAATTATACCCTCTGTACTACACACAGCAAGCATATGAACATACTGCTGAGAAAGTTTCTAAACAGAATGTTTCCTGTCACTAAACCTGTCACTAAGTTCATTCTTTTGGGCTGAGAAATAGAGAACGAATTGTCTGATTTGTTTTCTCTGGCTTCCCCGTGACCCTCCTATGAGTGAGGAACCAATTCCTGCACAAGAGTTTGTAAAGTGCTCTGGAAGATCGTGGATTAAAGATGCTATAAATAATAAACCTGATGCTACTACTATATTACTACTGAGCATTATGTGGAACCACTGTCACTGCATCGGGGGTAGGTTGATGGTATAGCCCTTCCTAAGGAGGGAAGAGACAAGGACAGTTCTCTTCATCATACTAAAGGTTTGGCTGGCCATCTTCCAGGCTGTTATTTTTTAAACTACAGCGAAACCGCACGTGAGAAGTTACACACATGCCCCTACAAGGACGACTTCGGCAACCCCGATCCCTGCAGGCCCGGGAGTCCCAGGAACCCAGCGTGGAGAGCGGTGCTAAAGGTTGGGCCTACACCCTGGCAACGTGGGAGGTTCTGGGACCTGCAAAAGGGCCCCGGGCACAGCCGACGCCAGCGGGGTGGCTGGAGGCGCAGCTCGGAGGCGGGGGCGCGGGACACGGCCCCGAAGGCCGGCCGCGCTGCGGTCCCGCGCCTCCCCGTTGCCGGGAAGGCTCTCGGCCCCGCGGCCGGCGGCGTGGGGGAGGGGAGGCCAGGCCCGAGGCCTGCTGGGGGCGCTTGGCCCGGGCCTCGCGTGCCGCTCCCGACTGGGCCCCGGGCCCCGGCGTCCCAAGCGCGGAGGAGAGACTCACCGGAAAGGCCCGGATCCGCATCTTGGTGTCCTTCCGGCTGCCCGTGCCTTTGCTCAGATTCGACATGGTGCTCGTCCCCTCCCCGGCGGCGGCTTCGGGTCGCGCTCCGAGCCGCCGGTGTCACATTTAAGGCGGGCGGGCAGGCGAGGGGAGACGCTGGGGGCGGCGGCGGCGCGGCCCCCGGCAGGGCTGGGGGGGCTGGCCGGCCCCTGGGCGGCCGCGGCGGGGGCAGCTGCGGCTCGGGCCCCGGTAGCGCGGGCTCGCCTGGGGGTGCTGCGCTGGCGCGGCGGCTCCGCGGGGGCCCCCTCGCTCCCGGCTCGGCTCCCTTTATCGCGCTTCTCCGCGATGGCGGCGGCGGCGGCGACGGACAAACATCTCACTGCGCAGGCCAAACGTCCTCCTCCTCCTCCTCCTCCTCCTCCTCCTTCTCCTCCTCCGCCTCGGAGAGACGAGATCCGGCCCAGAGGGTGGAGGGGGGAGGAGGGAGGGAGGAAAGCCGGAGAGTGGAGAGATTGGGGAGAGGGGGGGTGGGAAGACGGGAGGGGGGCGGGCGGCCGCGGCGGGGAGCTCAGATCTCGCGAGATGACGGAAGCGCGCTGTCCCGGGTGGGGCGGGGCGAAGCCGAGGAACGGCAGGGGCAACAGGAGGGGAGGAGGGGAACGGGGAGTTGAGGAAGTGGGAGGGGCCAGAGGGGCGGGAGGTGGAAAAGGGGCGGGGCTAAGGGGGGAGGAATAAGCTGTTTTTTTGAAAGGGAAACTTCGGGGACCAGCTGGGCGGAGGTGGTTGCTGATTGGTTCAGGCGGGAGGGGGTTCTGGACACGTGGGCGGAGTGGGCGGGGGATCTCTGGGGAGTCAGTATTGGACCTTAGTGGGCTGGGACTCATCTGGGCTGGGCTGGGCTGGGCTAGGGCGGGAAGATGATAGTCGCGGGGAGGAGCGTGGGGTGAGAGGTGAATAGCCAAGTACTAGAACTGGTTCCTATGTTTTTCTGGGGCATGTGGACCAGGGATGGGTTCTTGAGTAGAAGCCCAGGAGTTGAAAGAACAGTTTTGGCAGGAGTTACTTGCAGTGTCAGGAATTAGGGTCCTGTATGCTTAACAAGGTATTTGGGTTGGATGTGCATTCTACAACTCTTCAGGACCTAGGGGTGGAGATGTTAATCCACAAAATTTCCTTAAACAGAAGCTTCAGGACTTCACTGATTCACTGATATTTTCGGGGGAACCCATGACTTACTAGTGTTAAAATCTCTTTTTCGTACCGTTGAAATAAAATAATTCCCTTAACGTAGTGCAATATTTTGGTAAATGGTGTTAAGGAGAAGATAGAATGATAGAAATCTGTCTTCGGCCTGACAGATCATTTTTTACCATTACCAACAGTATTGTAGGTTTTGAAAGCCAAATTATTGTCTTTGAGTCCAGTCCGCTGTGACTTTAGAAGATGTTTTTTGTTTTGTTTTGTTTTGTTTTGGTCGTTGTAGTCAAAAGGTCTAGTTTGATTCATCAGTTTTGCATATTGTTGTTAGGGATTTTACTTCTTAATTTACCTCTTCCTCCAATTGATGTACTTGAATTTCTGACTTTGCCGATAAATATGTAAATTTCCACTAAAGTTTGTGATATTTTAAATAACCTGTTGTTGGGATGGGTATCTACATTTGGAAGCTCAGGTTTTAATACTTTTTAAAATACCTTTTTTAAAGCTGAGGTGTTAATCATTTTTGCGGTATTTGGAAGTTGAGGAGTTTGATGTTATTCAAATAAGTAAACAGAAAATATACTTTTTCTTTACTGTGAGGTTAAATTTGCCTTAACTGTATCCTGATGACTAAATTTACCAGTGTTGTGCTTTCATCCCTTACTTGGTTGAAATGTCTCATTAGAAATATATTATCTTGTCTTGTTTTCTGGTATTTGCTAATCAATAACACCAGTTTAAGGAACAAGGCAGTTGCTTGAAGCAAAATATCTATGTAAATATTGAAGCTAAAAATAGGTCATCAAGAACTGGGTTGATACTATTGGGAAGGGCTCTGATTTAAATATAAGATAAGAGGCTTGGATAGCAGTTTATAATCCATATGCTGATTGAACCTCCATTTCCACAATCATTAGAATATACTAACAACCAACATTTTTCTATTGTTTGTACTGTCCTATGGCCCAGTTTCTTGGTAATTAAGATATGTTCTGGAGCCATTTTACTAGCTGTATTCTGTCTTTGGGGGCAAGATCTTGACTGTGACTAGCATTTCTCAGCTGTAAAATGGGGATAAAAATAATACTTCCTCCTTGGGCTACTATGAAATTTAGGTGATTAATACATTGTAGAAAGCCCTGTTAGCCGTGCTCAACACAAGAGTAGCCACTCAATACCTGTTGGCTCTAATTATCATGAGAAATTAAGGCCACATTTATACTATCTTCCTTTATCTAGTATGTCAGCTTCAAAAAAAAGTAATCATGTGCTTTTGTAAAATGAATCTTACGTTACAACTGAGCTAGTCTCCAACACTTGAATTTCACAAACCAATAAAATATTTTTCCAAAAACTGGGAATCCGGTAAGGGTTGGCAACTTTATTTGGCAAGTATGGGCATTAAAAAAGAGTAAGTATTAACATAAAAATAGCCGTTGTTTTATTTTTATTTTTTAAAGTGTTTTAACCACAGAAAGGGGAAGAGGTCAATTTTTGAGTAAAGGATAGTTTTTCAAACTGAAAAATAATACATTGAGCCAATTTTTCTCACTTCAATGTGAACTTGAGAAAACATGGGCCAGCATTTAGGAACTCACTAAAGTATGAAAGTGTTTCCATGTAATTATGAACCATGTAAGCACCCTTTAATTTGTATTAAAGTATTTGTACTGTGAACCCAGATTTTCATCTGTTGGTTTTGCTTAAGCAAAATGTAGCTGCATTTAAATGAATTGCTATCAACTGTGTCTTTCATTAGGCTTTTATCCACAAAGACCCAGAATAACTCTTCACAATTAATTTGTATACCATTGCTATTAAGAAATCTGATCATCTATTTGTTCATTCATTCATTTGAGAAATATTCAAGAAAATAATTTGATGGCTGCCAAATGTCAGACACTAAGGGGAATAAAACTAATGAGACCTATCATCACAGAATATATAGTCCTTTATCACATCTCAAAATTTGGAAGCCACAGACTGAAGTTCGATTTGACAACAACTTGGCATACCCTCCAGTTCAGAAATCAGAGGTCTTTCTTCCTAGGAAATCAGCATCCTCAAAATGTACATGAAATACTCTTTGAAGCAGTGCTAGACTATTCTTTTGGTGTTCCCTGACTTGCATATAGCAAATGAACTTTCAGGATATTAGTTTCTCTGTCAACCTGATCTAACAGAGAAAGCAGTGCTAGAAGAGGAACTCACTAGATGTTCCATGCCTGTGGTTGGCATTCCTACTTATGACCATGTCCTGACACTGAACTGTGGCCCCTACAAAGACTGTTAGGGAAAGAGGTATGTTTTTCAAACTGGAGAGGGAAGATTTAGTGGTATTATCATCTCCTTGAAAGTAAGGGCTAGATCTGCTTTCTTCCTTGTCTCCACCAGGCAACTAGTAAGTGTGGTAGTCCATTAGATCAGTACATATTTAGAGTAGTAGCATTCATATGTGCTTTATAAGATGACGTTATATAGGAGTAGCCCATTGAAAACATAACCATGAAAACTTAACGTATATAAAAACTATAGGTCTTTTCCATGTACCTTTCCTACTTCATCCTTACTATTTTCCTTATATATGTCATTGAGACAAGAAGCCTATAAGACATAGAAGCATATGAAGCAAGTTACATCTTGAATTAAAAAATTTAAATATGTTTTATCATAATACCCATCTCATTGTCATTGTTTTTCATCACATTGTCCTGCCAAACAAAATAATCTCTATGGTAGCTCTGGAAACTCTAGTTGGCCTGCAAAGTGTTGTGTTTATTCCACATTTGTCCAGTAAATTAATATTTTGGAAATTAAAATATCTATATATAACCAACTCATCTGATTTAACAGAATTGAGATTAAATTCTTGATTAAAAATCATAGACAGGTATATAATTTTGTGATTTTATTTTGAAGCAAAGGACTTCAAAGAGAATGTATTTCCTTGTATTGATAAGAGTAACTGTATCAGGAAATCTCCAGGGGACAGACAATTACAAATATGTATTGCTTTCATTCATGACAAGGAAAGTATATGTTGAAATTCCTAACTCCCCAGCTCCATCAACTTGTGAAGTATGTTAATTTTGGGGTTGAGATAAAGCACAGTTCCAAAGAGCTACAGAAGTAAATAGTCTAAATTTTATGCTAGATTTCGTAATTGTCTGAATTATGAAAACAACAGTCAGCAAATATAATAACTCTGTCTTTAAACTCCTTCAGTAATCTATTTGTCTTTAGCTCACAGTAAAACTGTATTCTTTATTCTTATATATTGAACTAGTAAAAATCAAAATCTGAGTAAAGCAAAAGAATGCTGGTAGAGGTGAAGTATAAGCTTTATGAGACTAAAAAATAAGAAAAACAATTGTTGGAGCGAATTTCTAGCTTCAAATTGATAAAATGAATTAATTTCTACAAGTAAGTTAATTTGAAGTTACCAGTTTCTGAACATTCTAGCTCTTGAGTGACCAGCTATTGATTGGGCAGAAGACCCACTGAACGGGCAGTTCTGAGAAAGAGACAAACGGACACTTTGTTCAGATGAAACCAACAACTGTATATCTAACCCATTTACAAACTTTTTAAAGAATTTTCATTAATGAGACCTTGAGAAATGCTACCTCTCTGCTACTGAAATCCTTGTTGAACTGTCTCTGCATGAACCTGTATTTTGGGGAATAGTTGCTTTCGATGTTTGGATTATTAAGGTGCTTCCACATTCTTTTAATTATTATAGGCACATTTGTCCATTTTAAGGGGTGGGGGTGCTTCCTATTCAAAGTCTAATTTCTTGTTTTAAAAGATTTAAAGGATTCACCCATTGGGTGTGGTTTGGGTGGGTAGTGGTGTCCCCTTCCTATCACAATAGCCATAGGGGCCTGGTCCTTCCTCTGCACTCCCCAGATCAGCAGGGAGATGTATAGCATTGACTTAGGCAGTCTGACCCTTTCCCAGAAACGCTTACAGAGGAGAATGAAGAACACAGGGATAATTGGTGGACATGCAAGTACTAGCAGCAGGTGGCCTAATACTCTTCCCACTGAAGGACTTCAGCCGTCATTTCCTGCTCTTCAGCTTTCCAGTCATTCATCCCCTGTATGTTCTCCAACACTGTTGCTTCTATCTCCCCTCATTTCTGACACTCCAAACATGCCTTCTCTGCATTCCATTTTTGCTTAAAGTAGTCAAAATGAATATCCGTTGTGTATCATCAGGGTCCTGGCAGGAAACAGATGGCTCACTCAAACAGGGAAATTGAGGCGAGTTTAATTCAGGGACTATTTACAGAAGTGTGGGCCGAGTTAGGGTGTGATAAAAGAATGATGAGGCATCTCAGTACTAGTAACAGTAGAGCCTTGCACCCCTGCTAGGCTAGAAGGGCCAGGAATTCTCTCTGCAGCTGTGGAAGAGGACTGCCTGACAAGCTGAGGCCTTTGGAGAGAACCAAACCACTGGCTCAGATGGAAAGCAGCCCAGGGACAAAATGCCCCAGCCTCTTTCTCCTTTACTCCTCGGATTTCTGGCTGGTGCCTCCCATTGGATGACCTAACTGGAAGCTAGAAGGCAAGGGAACCCATGGATGGAGCCCATTAAGGTCAGCCCTCCAAGACAGAGCAGAATGAAGAGGGTGGAGAATAATAGATCAGCAGAGGCAAACAAGGAATACCCATGGAGAGTGCTTGTGAACAAGACTTTTGACTGGTAAAAGTAAAATATACATTAATTTTTTTAAAAGCCCCCTCATGTGTGCTGTAGGAAGGTACACAGCATGTGCATTGGCAAGCGCTGTCATGACCTGAAAGAAGGAGCATGTATTTCCTTGACCGAAGATACCAGCTGCCCTCTAAGCTGTGAAGAAATGGGACTGGACTTTTCTGGGTGGTGGGCAGGGCCATTGGGCCTTTTCTGATTTGCATGAAAACCATCATATAGATTAGCAGTGGCTGTGCATTGCCAGTACACCAGTATTGCGAACTATGAAATAATAAAGCACCGTGGTTAAGCATGCCAGCTCTGAAATCAGACTACCTGGATTCTAAGCTGGGTTCTATAGTGTATTAAGTGATCCTTATTTATTGTCATCAGTGATACTAGGTTAATAACAGCACCAACTTCACAAGGCTAGTATGAGGATCAAATGAAATAATATAGATGAAGTATTTAGGACAACACCTGGTATTTGAACCCAAGGAATATTACCGATTATTTTATGGTTAATTTCTAATACCATTTTTGACTTCAGGCTAGATTTTGTCAATGACAGACAAGTGTTTACTAGTTTCTGTATTTGTGTATTTACTGCAATATCCATTTTGCTCAGTTTATTCCCCAATGCCCAGTCCCACCGCTCTTTACACTGTGGCCTATCTGTCATCCAAATTGGTACCTGTGCTTCCATCGTCTCAAACACATCACTTTCCAATTAGCATTCATATTCCCTGAAACTTTTGCTTCTTGTGGAATATTCACTGTCTCTTTATCTATGGAGGAAGTTCCTGAGTGATCTACCCTCCCAGGGTGACTCAGGGGCAGCAAAGCTCCTAAAAACAACTGAAAAGAAACAACGATGGGAACTGTGCCTTGACTTTCAAACCAGGTCAAAATCTTCAACAGGCTTTAAATTGGTAAGACACCCTCCCTGCACTTCGGTTAAGATTTGGTTTCACCACTATTCTAGAATGAAAACTTTAAATCTATTATGCTTATCTTAAGGTTACCCCTATGAACTTTAAAAAAATAAACACACAAAGCAATGTATCCCGACTGTCACTTCTCATGGTCTTTCTTATACTGCGTTCTCTTTCCAAAACATGCAAATTATAAACCCTGGATGTGTAAGTTACATGTGACATGATTCATGATCATTTGTGACCCTTCATTTCTTTCCCCTCTGCCCTGTCCCTTTTGTCATGCACAAGAAAACAGCAAAGCTGGACCTGACATCTGCACAATAATTGAAAATGATGAATCTCCTGTCAATATTCAGCACATGGCAAATTCAATTCATTCTTAAAATTTCAATCAAAAGTATGATACTGTACTACCTGAAACAATCTTTTATGCCTACTGACAAGAAGGCAGTTCTTTCCAAAATTGTGCCCAGACTTTTAGAAACAAAAGAAATGGTCCAAAGGTCTGGTTTGATCAACTCATTCACCACCAGTTTTTGGTGAATTTACATGGCTGCCACAAGTGTTACTCACCAGTGATACATGGTAACAAGAAACTATGGGTAACTATGGGGAAGGATTACAAATGCATTAACTATAAGCAATACCACTTTTTGAAACAAGCCAGCAGACGCTCCTCTATGTTAATACCTGGCATGTAGTTTGAATTCAAGGAATATTAGCAATAATCATGCAGTTATAGCAAAGCAATCTAGTAGATGAGCAACTGAAGAAATCCATGAAATTAGATGACTGTTAACAATTAAGGCTGTCTAGAAAAGGGCGCATCTGAGTCAGCTAAATTACTTTTTGCTACGAGTACTAGAAAGTCCAACTCAAACTGGCATAAGCAATAACCAAATCTGTTATGTCACAAAACAAGAAGTCCAGAGTTAGTCTGGGTTTCAGGCATGGTATACCAGGACTCCTGCCCAGCTTTGTGGCCATTCTCTTGGCACTGGCCTTGGGCTGATGGTAAGGTGGTAGTCATCATAGGTGTCACTTACAGACACAACAGTGTCTAGGGTACAGGAAGAAGAAGCATTGTCTCTTTTTTGTGGTTCTGTGTTATGAGCTAAAAACTATTCCCAGACGGAGTCCCATGGTTCATTGGCCAAGACTAGGTAACATGTATATTAATCCACCCACCCAGTGACAGGGGGAATGGGCATAGTTTATACTACTCATTGTGATACAATAGATCTTGGGAGTCAGCTACTACCACCTGTTAATACAGAGCACATTTGTTTATCTCTGAAGAGATTTTACGTGGAGATGCATGAGTTTGAGGGTGTGGAGGAAAGCACACATGTGTTGATATTGGGGTGTTTGACTAATGAAGGGGCATGATCTCAGCTCCCAACTACACTGAATACTAGCTCTCAAACACAGATAAGGAGATCAAAGAGAAGTACATCATGTCTAAAGGTGATGTGGGAAACCACCTCGTCCACAAAAGGTGCAGCTTGTTTCAAAAGATATCATGGGCATGCACATTTACATGAACTCCTGCATATTCTTTTCAGGGATTGCAGACTTCTCTTTCAGAGGGGTTGGAGAAATCTTATTCTCTATTCCCTGCTTGAATGAGATCTATAGGTGAGGAGAGCTACAGGCAAATGAGGTCGAGGTGATTGCCCACATAAGCAATGATAGGTGATGAAGAGACCCCTTTATGCTTCAAACTACCCCTCCACCCCAAAGACAAAATAAAACGAGTCTAATGCACAAAAGCACAGAGAGACCAAACTAGCCATCTGCTTAGGTGGTAAGATGGTTAGATATGGGACAAGATGTGCAGGGCCTTGTGTTGTCTCTCTGAACCCCATATGATGCCACTCTACACCCAAAAGCCCCCAGTCCCACTACTGGATAAGGCATGTGCTCTATCCAAGGTCTTTTCAAAAGTAAATGCTGTGGGAAGAAGACTACAGTAAGCCACCAGCAACTTAGTGTTGATTATTATATCACAGAAAGTAAGTGTACCTGGAAACCAGCAAATTCCCTGGATGGGCAGGATCTTTAAAAAGGGAAAAACAAGTTCTTTATCACTTTGCTTAGATTTCCAAATAAGACAACATGACTATGTAAAACACATGGGGAAATAATTTGACCAAGAGATTCAAACATGTACCTTAGTCGAGCCAATAGACGGAAGAAACCATGAACTTAAGACCTGTGGGAGAGGGAACTCAGTGGCCCTCTTGGAGCTCCTCCTTTCCTCGTCTGCTTCTCTAGAGGCAATCCTAGGACTTCCTTCCTCACTCCACTCCCTGCTTGTTAATACAAGGCTGGCTCCTCTCTAAGTTACAGTGGAAATTAATCAGGATGTTTCCCAAGAATGAAGTATGACATGGGTTCATGTTAGACCCTCGTCAAGGGAATAAGTATGTATGTGAGAACTTTGTCCTGAGATGTTTAGCTCAGAGATGTTTATAGTTGATTGATGAAAAAATGTTTATCAATCATTCTAGGACCCTTCTAGCTCTTAATCCTGTCTTTCCTATTTGGTAGTGAAGGCATATGTGTCTTCCGAAGATATAAAGAGCTAGTGTAACAAGGAAACTTCCCTTTGAGAATAGAAGTCAGTAGTTTGGGTCATATCTATTCTTAACTTATTACCTTAAAATAAAAATAAAATAAAATAAAACTTTTATGTTCACTATCTTCCTAATAGGAAAATATCTGAAGTACAGTTTCTGAGTATTCTTATTTGGATCCACTTTTGCACATGAAGGCAGGTCTACCACTGACTGAACATTTGCTACATGCTTGTTTCACAACTCAGCTTCACTCACTTTGTTTTCACAGCAGTCTTGTCCAATTCAGTATCATTAGAATTGTGATGAAGAGCTCTGGGTTCAACTCCAAGCACTCCACTAATTAGCTAAATGATCTGGGTATTATTATAAAAAAGGGCTAATAACAGTACCTACCTCTTGAGATTGTTGTGAGGATTAAATTTTAAAGAACATTAAATGCTCTTAGCTTAGCACCTTGCAAATAATAAGCACTTGTCAATGTCAGATTGTTTTATTTTTTTCTTCATTTTACAGGTCAGAAAGTGTATCTCAGAGAGAGTAAGTAACTTGTCATATCAGAAGGAGATTAAGTAATTTGCATAAGGTCATCCCATAAGTAAATCATAAGAGAGAGATTCAGAATTTATTTAAAAGAAGATTCCAGAATGTGCATGTATTATACAAAGTCTCACATTAAGTGAACTTGATACATGAAAATGTCAAATAACCATGCTCTTGACTGTAATTCATTGAGTGCTTAGCAAATGCCAGGCACTGTACAAAGTGCTTAATAAATGTTATCTAATTTAATTTAATACTCACAATTATTGTTGGATGCATATACTATTATCTTTATTTTACAGGTTAAGAAAAGGTACGAGAACGTTACATAACTTTCAGGAGGGTGCATATACAGTAAGCGGCACAGCTGAGCATCAAACCACATCTCTGAGTATATGGGCAATGCCGTTCGTTAGTCACTGCACTCCAGGAAAGAGAAATCTGAACTGGAGACATTTAGAATTTATCTAGTTCAATTTCCCCACCCTTTGTTACAAATGACCCAAAAGGTCAGTGGCACTAGAATCCCAGAATTTATACTCTTTGGCTAAGGTTTTTGCCACCAATTACAATGTGTCTTTAAGTGCAGTTGTTTTTTACAAGATGGATTCACTGTAAGATTCCTTTAAGTAACAAATTTCCATAATGCACTTTAACTATAATTTGATATCGTAGAATTTGATCTATATACTTTTTTCAGCTATTATATATGTCATAAGCAATGGCACCCTGATACTATAAACATTATATCCAAAAATGTAGCATTCATTTGAGCTTTTGAATGTGCTTTAGTTGAGCATATTTCCCTTGTGATAAAAGTGCATGAAATTCTGAAATAAATATGTATTTCATCCATTTGAGTGAAAATATAATTCTGATAATTCTGAACTCTTTTTCGTAGCTCAATTCCTAGTCGGTGGCTTTCCTGGGGCTTTTATTTACTTATTTTTTTTTTAGCAGTGACTGATTTACACATTGCAAACCACCTTAAGAAAAATATGAACACAGAAAGGGGAAGTTGAGCATTAAAAAACAAAGAGGACTTATTTATGTCCTTTTCTCTGCTTGCATCTCTCCTTCAACCTAGTTCATGTCTTCAGTACTACTTCCAAAATTCCGACACGGGAGTGGGCAGCATTGAAGAAATAAAGAGATCCATCAAATGGAATACCATTATTTTTTAGTCATTAAATATGTAGACTCTGTGGCCAGACTCTGGGTTCTAATCCTGGGTTTTAAGTTTTAGGCAGATGTTCATTTACTCTAGGGCTATTATTTGGCAGTTTGAAATTAGAATTCTTAGGTGTAAGTTTTGACTCCCCCACTCACTAGATGAGTGTCAGTGAATTCCTTATCTTCCTGGTCACCTTTCCATCAGCTATAAAATACTAACCTGACAGAATTATTGTGGGTGTCAAATGAAAACATAGGTATGCTTGAAAAAAAATAACAAAAATGTAAAAATTAGGAACAATGCAATAAACAATTTTTAAAGTTTCTTATTTCTTAGGTTTTGCCATTCTCTGGAAGGCATAATTCTGCTTTCATTACATGATGAAACCATGAACATCTCTCTTGATTTGAGAACATAGAAGACAATTCTCCAAGGGTCTCTTGCATATCTGCTACCTGTTGAGAAATGCACTGATTGCCTTTATTATGGACTTTCTTTCCAAAGAATTTTGTATAGCTAATAGCCTGGAAGGACAGATAGTGTGTCTTTCCAGAGCAAACACCAGGCACTCTTGTCATCCAGTATAAAAGACTTGGTTTCCCTAACCTCAGAGGTCCTGTCCTGTAACAGTCTACTGCATGTGCAGTTATCTATCTGGGTTTGTCCATCTGTCCCCGGGAATTGGAGCAAATGCTAATTCTTTAGCTATTGCTACTGCTGTGTGTAATAGAGCCTCTTGTCTCTGACCCAGGAGTCTCCTGTCTTCCACCAGCCTTCATCAAACCATGGCAGGCGCATTTGTTGGCTGGCAAGAAGAGTAAAATCTCAGACCCCTCATAGTTCTTGATAAGCAGTTGGGATATAAAATGCAGACAATGATTCATCCTCTTATCATGTCTTGAGACAAGTTTTACAAGACATATGTCAACTTTTTGGGAGAATACCATTATGTTTTAGCGATTAAATATGTAGACTCTGTGGCCAGACTATGGGATTTAATCCTTCCTAGGGCTCCCTTTTAGTTTGGGTTTCCCCAAAAATAGGCTCTAAGGTAAGGATAGGGGTGAAAACAGTGTACTTGGAAAGTGATTCCAGTAATCCCTGGTAAGGACTGCAGAAGTAATAAAGGGCAGGGAAGACAGCCAATAAATGATGAGTTTTCAAGTAAGATATGATTACAGGTAACAAAAGTTTAATTATGCTTGGGAACTCTTAGTCAATGTATAACATGTGCTTGTGAGTTATCCTGCCTAAAGGGTGAAGGAGTTGGGATATTTTATACCAAATTCTACCTGTCTTTGACTGAGGACTCCTGGGAATGGTCAGTGCAGATTCGAGCTCTGGTTTTTCTGGCCTGTCTTGCATACAGCACAAAGTGGGCTGCAGTAGCCCTGGGAGGTGAAAGTGAGGCCTTGGTGTGCAAAGCCCAAGGGAGTATGCTAGGCACACCCACAGTCCTTGCTGCAGACATCCTCTAGCAGTATATACTTAGGAAGTTACTCAACCTGTTTATGTGCCTGTTTCCTCATCTAGAAAATGGGGATAATAATAATAGCACCAACCACATAGGGTTGATAGAAAGACTAAAGAAAGATTCAATCCATGTTAAACACTTAAAACATGCTACAGCATTTCATAAGCACCTAGTAAGTGTATGCTATTTTTTAAGGAAAATATGACATTTATTGACTGGTATTTTGTCTATCTCATTCTCTAATATTCTGGAAGCTGACTTTTAATTTCTTAACACCATGAAATTTTCTTATAACCAAATGCTTGAAATAAACTCTTACAGATTCAAGGTGTATTTACGTTTGACATTTGTGAAGGCCCAACATTGGCTGCCTCGTGGAAAGCACCAAGAAAGATGTGTTTAAAACTTACTATTCCCATTTAAATTTCCTTAGAGAATTTATGGGGCTAAGCACACCTGAACTCTTTAATTTAAAGATTTACTGCTTTGTCAAAGAACATAATTAAATCTTATTTGAAGTGTCAGTAACATAGCAGCATTAGACTCAATTTTCTATTCTTCTATTATGGGAACGAGAAAAGGAAAGAGAAGTGCTTTATATGTGCATAAAAGAGAAGTATTTTAAACTCAATTTTCTAATATTATGTATCATTTATGTCAGATGCCTGTGAATCCGCATCATAATAACTATGGAAGGCACCAAAATAAAACACTCAAAAATTTTAGTGAAACCACTTAACTTTTAATGAAGGTAAAGTGCTACTATGTATCTGAACTACGCAAGTAGGAAATTATACCTTGCCAGAGAAGAGACTCATGTCTATGGACACCAGCTCTTCAGAGGTCTATGGGTTTGCCTATTTCCTGCTTGAATAACACCCTGACTTCCATTCCATTCTTTTCTCATCAAACAGTCCTCTGGGCTTGCTCTTAATTCCTTATTCGAAGATCTATCACTTTTATATATTATCTGAGCAAGTAAGGAAATTATCTCAAGAATCTTCCTCCAAATCCTTTTTCATTTTTGCAGTTGATTATTTGTTTTTATCCTTATCTATATCTAAGGATACCCTAGCATGGGATATATGTGAATAACAGAAAAATTAAGAAACTTTAAATCTTTTTTTTTGCAAACATTTTATCAGTGTTTAAGCTGAAAGAAAATTATTGATAATCTTCCACATTAAATTTTGACATTTTTAATGAGGCATATTTTATTTTTAGCTGTTTTTCTTCCACACTTGAATGTCTCATATTTGAATTCTATTAAATGGTGTTTAATTTTTATTATGGACCAAGAAGAGTTGGAAATATCTGTAAACTTTCTTTTCTTCCATTAGTCACCTTTTAATTTTTCTTAAAATTTTTATGTCTTATTGCTCTATAAAACTTTTTTAAGGAAGAGCTAGAATATAACCTGAATTTTATAAATAAAGCATAAAATAAATCAAATTTATAAAAATAAGTTCAAACTGATTACAGATTTATGGATGTTAAGAGTTTTAAATGTTTTAAATAGTTTTTTAGTGCCCATAGAGTTATAAAAATAATGTAACTTAGTAAAAACTGAATTCTATCTCTACTACATTTACATAAATTTTAAAACTCTTCTGAATTCTTCTGAAGTGTAAATATCAATCCACATCCCCTGAAGAGAAATTGCCATTCTTTTTCTTTGAATGTCTTCTAGGACTTTAAAAATTCAACATTTATTTTTTCCTTTACATATTAAGGTTATGGTATTTGCTGAATACTTAACTGTGCTAAGTTCTAGGAATACCATAGTAGAATGACATGCTTTCTGGCCAAGAAAACAAAATAGTAATCAAATAATGCTACAAAAAAATGTCTGCAAGAGACAACTGTGGTAAGTACTCTGTGCAAAAGCTACCAGACATTATGAGAACATATTCTCAGGAGACTGTCCGAGCCTGATGAATAAAGGCAGGGTGTCCTTGAAAAGACATCTGAGTTGAGATCTGAGGGATGTGCAGGAATCAGACATAAAATATGGTTTTGGCTATAATTGCAAGTTTGTAACCTGAGAGTCAGTACATGGAATTTAGTATACAGATTTCAGTTAAAGAAAATACATCAAAATAACATATTTCATCAGAGATATGTTCCCTCAGCTACCCACAACTGTTTGGATCTTAAGTCACTATTTTATTAATAAAACAGATTATAATGCCAGCTCTATTTCTGAGATGATTGCTCTAAGAATAAAATGAAATAGGGTATGTGAAAGTGTATTTTTCAACCTGATAGAGTTCTGTGCAAATACTATTTATCTCTATGTGGTCTCCTTATTATTTATTTTCACATAGCAAGTGAACAAAAGGAGATGGCGTTTTAGAAGAAAGGGTGCTTTGCCCTCTACAACTAAAATTTCTAGGTGTTCTTGCCCAATTGCTTATTAGCAAGTAATTTTTAGTAATTGATACAGCTACCTCCTATCCTAGACACAGAACTAAAATAAAACAGATATTATTCTTCCTTAAAAGAATAATTATAGCAAACATGCAAAATCAAACATAGACAACACCAGGAGTATAAGTAAATTCATTTATCCATTCATTCATTTAATCAACGATTAGCTCTATGGATCTAGAGGAAAAATAAGACACTAAGACAGAAGTGGTCCCTGCCCTCATAGAGCTTGTAATCTAGTTCCTATTAAATGTGAACATGCATAAAATATATTTTTGGTTTATGGAACATGTAAGAAAACTGCGACATACTATTTTTTATAGAAATTACAAGGCTAATGATTCCATCAAGGTTTATGCACAAACCTCAAAGTGGAAGATACTAAGCTGTTTGTCTTATTTCATTCCACTCCCTGGCAAAGGCCCCGTCAGCATTTGTCCAGATTTCAAGCTGAGAGGGGAGTATACCTAGAGGAAGCATGCTCACCCCATCTCCAGGCCATGAAAGGGTAAGGGAATCCCTCTTAGGAAAAGGCTTGACTTCCCAGTAGAGAAGTCATCACTTCAGTGGGAGATGGTGGGCCCAGCTCAACATGCTGGTGGCCTGGAGGCCACCTCCTGGCAGACCCACATGCCCTACTGGACTGTGAGCAGGCTTTGCAGGAGAGAGAAGGCAAAGCACACATCCTCAACCCCTCAGCTAACAGCCAGCTTTGCTTAGCACCCCCTAATTGTTGCAGGAAATGGCTGCTCAGCACTGAAAGGTCATCCTCTTATTAACACAAATCCAGGAGAACTTCAGGGACTTGAGAGACTCCTAATGACTTTGAAGCTCAAAGCCTTGAAGCAGGGCCGTGACACTGAACTAGCCACGAGAGTGTCAAGGTCAAAGCATGAATTCCATCTGAGAGATAAAGGGGGGGCAAGACATATATATATATATATATATATATGTATCACCTATATATATATATAGGTGATCTACTGCCCCCTCTTTCTGCTGCATCTCCTGCCTTTCCTCCCCCCCCCAACCCCCAGATGCCCTGGGTCCTTGGCCACAACCTGGCTGTCTCCTGTTCCTCTATGACCCCCACTATAGATCATCCCTCCTGGACATACTTTGAAGCTAACCAAGTATTATCTTTCAACAAAAGTTACCACCCTGTATTCCATTCCTTATGGGCACCCCCCCTTTTTTTTCTGAGTAGAAGATAATAATCTGAGTAATTCATTTCTGATAAACTGTTAGTGGTGATCATGGATTTAGAACAATGTCTGGTGTATAAATACTTTCTAAAAATCTAAAAGCATCTAGTCATCTTTCTGGGTCATATTTATGTATTCTAACAGGTGCTTCTTGGAGACATTTCTCAAACTTCAGAGACTGGCATTAAAATTTTAAAGTTCCAGCCCCATAGAAGAGTTATATTTGGGGGTATATTACCCATTTACTAACTTTGTATTCTCATTTAATTTCTGTTTATGATTTGGTGAGCTTGATCCTATAGACTAAACCTGATGTTATATGAATGTTTTGAGTCTAAGGCTCACTGCTGAAAATTCAAGTCTTGCCAGGGAGGTTGACTATTTCTGGGCACTGCTACAAGCTCCAGAAAGAAATATTAGTTACATGTTTTCTTTAGATGACATGAGTTAAATAGTATACCCTCAGATTAAATTTGTCACCTGTTCAACACAAAGTTCTCACAAAAAGTCTCAAAGTAAATACAGTCTATTAAGTGTAAAAACTGTGAAATGTTTACAGCTGCCGAGCACATGTAGCATTTACACATTTTAAATGCTGAGCAAACATGTCAATTTGTGTGACCTGCCGGTGCCCTCTTACTGAGAACCTTTTCCCATTACTTCTAGTGAATGGCCAGCAAGACATTTGGCCCCACCCTCTTGACAGCAGCTGATTGGAACAGCAGTGAAAGAGACAAGAGACAAAGAAAAGTGAGCCAGCAGATATCCAGACAGAGACCAGAGACCATGCAGCTTTAGCCAAGAGAAGAAGATAGAAAAAGAAAGAACACAGATCTTGACTCCAGAGAGCCTCCAGATTTTCTTCTGTACTCCCTGGCCCAGATGTACTCCCTGTCTTCATTCTCTGAGAGAGTTTGTGTAACAGAGAAGTCTCATTTCCATAACCCTGCTAGCAAATAGATGTAGAACATAGCCATGTCTGTCATTTAAAATTTTCCAGGAGCTGTGGTAAAAAAGGAAAAAGAAACTGGTGCAATTAATTTTGGTAACGCATGTTATTTAATTCAGTATATCCACCATACTACCATTTCAATATATAGTCAGTATAAAAACTATCAGTGAGATATTTACATTCTTCTTTTCATGACAAGTCATGGCAAGCGGCTACCGTATCGGACAGTGCAGGGACAGAGCCACCACTGGAAAGTAGCTATGCTATGAGGGACTTTCTTTCCCTCATGCTGGCTTGCATCCAGGAAGGGCCAGGGGACTAGGTATTGCCAGAAGCTTGGAAGTAAAAGTTACATATGTCGCTTATAAACCAAGGGGGTTAGGAAGCAGGGGTGGCTTCTCCACTCCTCCACTCCCTCTGGCCCCTTTCATCAGCTTGCTGCAAATGGACATGGAGCCTGTAAACACGGTACAGGAAAGAGGAAGCATGGCTCTTTGAATCATCACTTTGAGAACAGCCTGCCATTAATTGGAAATATCTGTTTTGGATACTATGAAAGCAAGAAAAACTTTTTTTAAGAAAAAAGTGTATAGTTACACATTTTTAGGTTTATTTGTTTAGCCATTAGCCTAGGCTACCTAACATACCCATATTTCCTTACTGTTGTTAAGGTTTTCTATTTCTTGCAGCAAGATACACCCTAACACATGTGTGCGAGTATCTGGGTACACACATGTGCTTACAAATCTGTACTTGCACAACAGCTCACGCCTTTGGGCTTTGCAGATGAATGATGCATGTGTGTTTTTTACCTGGAACATGCTAAGTCTGCAGACTGTATCTAGAAAAGTAAAGTTCTAAAAGCAATCAAGAAAAGAAAAGGAATAAACGATGTAACTTTTAGAAGAAAACAGGGCAATAGCTTCACCATATTGGATTTGGGAATGATTTCTTGAACATGACACCAAAGGCCCAGGCAAGAACAAACAAGTTGGGCTTCAAAGAAATAAAAACCTCTGTGCATTCAAAAGACATTATTAACAGAGTAAGAAGGTAGTTGACAGAATGGGAGAAAATATTTGCAAATTGTATATCTGATAAGGGATTCATATTCAGAATATACAGAGAATGCCTAAAACTCAACAACAAAAATCTCAATTCAAAAATGTGCAAAGGACCTGAACAGACATTTCATCAAAGATGATATGCAAATGGCCAAAAAGCATATGAAAGGTGTTCAACACCACCTAAATTGGGTAAATGCAAATCAAATCTACAATGAGACTCTACTTCTATTAGGATGGCTACTATAAAAAACAACAACAGAAAATAAGTATTATTGAGGATGTGAAGAAATTGGAACCCGTGTGCTACTGTTGATGGGAATATAAAATGGGGTAGCTGCTGTGAAAAACAATATGGCAGTCTCTTAAAAAGTTGAAAGTAAAATTACCATATAATCCAATAATTTCATTTCCGGATATATACACAAAAGAATGGAAAGCAGGGTCTTGAAGAGATATTTGTACAACCATGTTCATAGCAGTATTATTCACAATAGCTAAAGTGTAGAAGCAACTCATGTGTCCACTGATGGATGAATGATAAGCAAAATATGGTATAAATATACAATGGAATATGATTCATCCTTTAAAAGGAATGAAATCCTGACACATGGTACAACATGATTGAACCTCGAGAATATTATACTACGTGTAATAAGCTAGTCACAAAAACACAAATACTGTATGATTCCACTTAGATAAGTACCTAGAATAGTCAAATTTACAGAAAACAGTAAGTAGAATGACAATTGCTAGGGGCAGGGGCAAGGGGGAAATGGGGAGTTAGTGCTTACTCAGTATAGAGTTTCACTCTTTCAAGGTGGAAAGAGTTCTGGAGATGGATGATGGTAATGCACAACAGTGTAAATGTACTTACTACCACTGAACTGGACACTTCAAAACAGTTAAAATAATACATTTTGTTTTGGATATTCTACTACCATATAACAATTTTATTTTAAAAAATCTTATTTTAAAAGAATCAAGAGAAGAGTATGATCAAAATCTTTAAAATCCTGAAAGGTGTGATGAGTAAACATGGAAGTCATCACTGCCAAGCATTTTTCCAACCCCAGAAAATAGACAGAATAGGGAAGGAATAGTTAGATTATGACAAAATTATTTAATAAGCTTTTTTTTCCATTGTATAAGCACAATGATGACAAAGTATTAAGGGCTCCAAAGACACTGTGTTTGGTACTGTGATAACTTTAATGAAACAGATCTGGATTTTAATGTAGGGAAATTCTGAAGCATAGAGTTGTTAAACAACTTGTTCAAGGTCATTTGACCAGTATTCTAAAGTAGGGCTTCTCAACTTTAGCATTATTCACATTTTGGGTGGGTGATTCTCTGCTACTGGGGGCTGTCCTGGGCATAGTAGGACGTTTACAGCATCTCTGGCTTCTACCCACTGGGTACTAATAGCACCCCCACCCCTATCAGGCTGTGAGAAGAGACATTGCCAAATGTGCCCAGTTGAGAACCACTGTGTTAATACCAAGAGGTTGAGGTCTGCCAGAACCCCTGCCTTCAAACTGGGGTTTCGGAAAGTGAGTGGTCAGGGCAAGGTAGGAACAATGTAGGAGGTTCTCGTACACCAAGTGATCAAAGCAAGGACCAAGTGGGAGTTTGGTTGCAGAAACAAGCTAAAGTCTGACTGCTTTAACTCCATCAAAGCATGCTGAGTGATCGAACTAGGCTTCTTCAATTTCCTCACATAATAATACACCATCTATCCTAGGGCTTAGGGTGGGGTTAAGTCTCAAAGAAGGGTGCATTGACTAGAAGGTAGTGAGAACAGAGAAGCAGGCAGGTCGTGACGAGGTAGTATGGCATAGCAAGAATTATTCCAGCTGGGATGATTCAGAAGGGTGTCACGAAAGAGTTGTCATCTGAATGAGGGTATTTTTTTTTTAAAGCAAAACTCAATGGTGGTAAGGGATGAAAATCCACTCAAATTAATCCCAGTTGAAAGGGAGGTTTATTTTTAGGATATACAGCTCTCACATCAATGAGACACAGCTGGAAATGGAGCTGCCAACCAGGGAGCTGCCAAAGACCATAACTGTTTTTTCTTTCAGTGACTGCGTAATTCTTCTCTGTGCATAATCTTGCAAGCATGGTCTTTTCCATTTGGCAAGCTGACTTTCTTTGCTTACTCTTGGTCTCTGATCCTCTATAACTTTGTCTTGTACAATGTGGCTTTGGGTTACCATGGTACTGACCCAAGAACAGACCCTAGATGAACTTTTACATAGCTTTCCACACTGAATTGACTGTGTTTTTTCCAGATTCCCAGGAAAAGAATCTGATTGGTCCAGTTTGGGTCAGCTATGCACTCAACACAACTCATTCTGCTGAAAGCAGGGATGGGAACACATGATAAAAACAATCACCAACACCCAATCCTTTAGCAGCCCCAGTGGGGTGGAGAGGATGGTGGCAATTCCTAGGAAAGGGAATTTGGAAAGACCTGTTTCGAAAAGCATAGCTACCATGGTCTTAAAGTGTGAGAAAAATATGGAAGAAATTAACTACTCCAAGAATAAATGGCATGAACAAAGGTATTTTACATATAGTCAGTAAATTTGCTAGATTAATTTTCTCTGAGGTTCAGGGGCCATTTGATAGTCTTGATTCATTGTAGCACAAAGTTCATGTCGGGAACAATTAGTTAATGAGGCTGGAAGTATAGGAGAGTACCACATTGTCAAGGGCATTCAGCAGTTGGCCAAGGTGTTCAGACTTCCCAGAGTGTCTGTTATCTCCAAGGACAAGTCATGAAGGGAAGCTGCCATGTTTTTCCAGGAAATATTCTTTGGTTCCTGAGTAAACCCTAGGCTCCAGAGTCAAGTAGCAGGCTAGTTTAATTTTATGTTTTAAGAGGGAAATCAAGCCATCAAATGAAACAATCTAGTTATAAATCACCTGGAATATGTTTGTTTAGTAAGCTAATGAGAAAGACAGACTACCTGATATTTCAACTCCCCTAAAATAGTTAGTAGATTAGGTTCATTTGGCTTGGATCCTGTATTTTTAGACTGAGAGTCCACATTAGAACATCAAAATGTTTTTTATGAATTACATGTCTCTGTAGAGAATAAAAATTTACTCTAGGATTTAATAAGCCTGATTCTTGTTTCAAATTTAATGCTAATGATAAACTGAAAAAAATTTCTAGTGATAGATAATTAGTGATAATGGTGCTTACTGGCCTTTATATATTCTTTCACCCAAACAGATGGTAAAGACCTTAAAAAAAATGAACACTTTAAGGCATAATTTCTTCCCCCTCTTAAATAAAAGCTCCTCTAGGGTCAATGATAGTTTATATTTAAGACACTGCATTATATTACCCATACTAAATGATTTCTGGGGCAATTCAGTTAGTCTGTTATTTTGCCTAGCAATTAGCTTTGAATGGATTCCTACCCTGAATACATTACAAATGTATGAATACAAGTATGCCTTACTTATTTTTCTTACTCCTTTAAATTTTATAAGCCTCTGTGCTTAGCATGACATAGATGAAGCCCAGGTTGTAGTAGGCTCTGGTCCCATAACCAGGCCTCTCTCAGCAGTCTGTGCAGCCCCTAACTCCAGGAAAGAAGCTAGCCTTCTGCAGTGCACAGGGAAAGAGCCAGGTCTGAGATATGGAGATATTCCTGGATCCCCCCACCCCCAAGACCCTATATCAGGATGTATTATCTGGGTGTCTTTTTTCTCTTTTTATGTAGAGTTTTTAAGACATATTATTAAAAAGCATCAACGATCAAAATTGATCAAACTATGAAAGAGAACATTGAGAATGTTCCCTCCTTCTCAATTCCCTTCCCTTCCCTTGCCTCCTCTCTTGGGAAAGGTGATTTGGGCCTTGTATTGCTCACTGTTTGGTTTGTAAGTGATGCTTCATGACATGGTCTGGAGAAGAGGCAAGGTAGGTGAATGGTTTCTAGGCCTAATAAGACTGGGATATTAATTTGCAAGAAATAATGCCAAAGTTTGGCAAAGGGGAATGGATTTGTACTTTCGACCTCCAGACCAAGTTTCGGAATGTGTTTGGTTTTGCTTCTCAACAAGGGAGGTATAGGAGAGGGTAGTTGAAGTGGGGGCACTACAGCTTGGAAGAAAGACTCCCACTTCCTTCCCTCTCTTCAGCATCCCCTGCCAGGCCCCAGTCCTTCCCTCTCTGAGGCAGCCTTTGACAGTCTGAGTTGGAGCCCAGCTCTCTCCCTTTGCAGCAGAAGGTTCTGGATGTCTGGGGGAGAAAGCAGAAGAGGTGTAGTGGTGGTTGAGGGCCCAGGATGGTGGTCTGGGTTGGAATCCCACATGCTGCGGCACCAGTAACATCATTCTATACCTTTCCAGCTTCTCCAGATATAAAGTAGCATTAATAATTCTCTTGAGCTAATAGCAAATACTAAAACACATAGTGTACACTCTAACCATGCTAACTATTTTTATTATAATCTTCGGCACTCATTGGATTATGGATTTATCTGCTTATTTCTTAGGGAGGGCTGAAAGTACCGGGAAAAGGTAAGGGGATGGGGTAATGGGGGAGGGGGGTTAAAGGGAGAGATTGGTGATGGGAAGCAAGGGAGACCCCATGGAAAACCCCCTGAATGCTTGAAATGTTTCCACATGGGGTTAATCCCTCTGCCCAGGACAGTGAGACCTGTAATTTCAGTCACAGAGAGGCTTAAAAGAATTGAGCGTCCAACTCAGACAGGGTTTGACTCCACGGTTTCCCCTACACTCCCTGTTCAGGGCAGCTTTGCAATCAACAGCTGTGACCTGGCGGTAAGGACCTGCTTCCAAATTCAAATGTCTTCAGCAACCACAGAGGCGACACAAACATCACAGGCACCCAAGGGTAAGACAGCCGGGGGTTGTGGTGTATGTTTTGTCTAAAGGTCCTTAGTTTCAAATCAGAAAAAAATAAATTGTCCTCCATACCAAATGGTTCTGCAAATCTTTGTTCTGTTGGCAAGTATGGGATGCACTTTTCAAGCAGACCTCTGCAGAATCCTCAGCCTAGGGAGTGGGGCAGTGTCTGCAGAAGGGGGAAGTGTAGCTCTTTTTCCCCTTGGCAGCCACTGCCTGGACACACAGAGCCCTCATCATGGCATCCAGAAGAACCATCCTGCAGACGGTGTATACCTCAGAGAGACCAAGGGAGGTAAAACTGTTCCTCCATGGGTTACATTCACTGGGAAGAATATAATCAGTATGTCTTGAAACTACACTGAGGGTAATGCATTCAATGAAGTGAATAACCAGGAAAAGCAGAACCTTTATGAGACATGGAAGAGAGGTGGTGTGCTGCCCTGATTTGGAATCAAGGATTCTAAAATTACTGGTGTCCCAAGCCTCACATTTCTTATTTGTAAAACAAGACCATTACTATTACATCATGGAGATACAAGTGTCAAATGAAACTACATAGAGGAAAGTATTTTGTTAAAATTTCCACCGTCCATTTATTTGCATATGTACTCACTGTCCACATATGTTTCCATTAGACTTTACCACCAAATCATTACTTTTTCTGAAAGTTGAAGTTCAGCTCTTAATCTCCCCCTGAAAAAAAATTGCCTGTTTCCCAGATAATTTCATATGTCTTTGGCTTTTTTCATGTGATAAGAAAACTCCTTTTAATAATACTCCCATGTCAGGAGTGTATATAAATTCTGAGAGTTTTATTAAAAACCTTTGAAATTGAGCAAAGACAGCTGCTAGTCCTGGTACATCTACCTCCACTGCTGCTTGACTGATATTTTTGTCTGCAACTCACCTGCAAAAAATGCCTGTATTGTCCATTGTGGTTGCAGTTACCTGCCATGGCTGGACGATGTGTGTTAGAATTCAGTCCCTTTTCATGGCCTAGCAAATTCATTTATTTATAAGCAAACCTTTATAACACAATTTGTATTTGTCCATACACACCGGATGGAAGGAAACCGAGTAAACAGCAGCTACTATTTTATATGAAAAATTTGAACTTTATTTAAGAATATGTAAAACAAATACAAAAAAGGAGCTGGCCTAGGTGTCTCCATATTGTTTCCAGTGAGAGTGTTAGAGCACATGTCTAACCCGTTTTCCTAGCCCTTCGACAGTTTTCTGTCAGGAGAGGCCACTTCTAAGAGTTGATGAAAAGCATGATTTGGATTTCTCAGCTTCTCCGGGATCATATGTCCTTGAATCTGGTATGTGTGAGTGTTGTCCAAGCAATAGCGCCAGCGGGAGAGATACCTAAATATGTATGTATTTCCTTAAGAAGATGATGTATTAGAAACAGAAAGTAAGTAATAAATAATATAAGAAATTTATCATAAAAAATTGGCTCATGTGATTATGGAGGCTGACAGGTCCCAGGGTCTGTGGTCAGCAAGCTGGAGACTCAAGAAAGCCAATGACGGTCCCTTCTGAAGGCCCACAGGCTCAAAACCAAGCAAGAAACAATGTTAAAGTGTAAAAAAAAAATGATATCCTAGTATGAAGGCAGTCAGGCAAAAAGAAATCCCTCTTACTCAGGTGCGCAGCCATTTGGTCAAACAGTATGAGTGTTGCTGAAAGTATATTTTTGGGTGAGATTAACTTTTAAATCAGTAGACTGGGTGAAGAGATTGCCCTCCCTAAGGTGACTGAGCCTCATCCAATCAGCTGAAAAACCTGAATAGAATAAAAGGCTGACTCATCCCAGTAGTTGTCCTTAGAGATATTTTTCATGCATAGATGTGCCTGTGTATATATCGCGTTAGTGTTTTACAGAAATGGGATCCTACAATACATATTGGTTTATACCTTATATTTCTAACTTAATTTTATGTCTTGGAGGTCTACCTGAGTCTTTTTAATGAGTGCACAATATTCTGTCATTTGGAGGCATCCTGCTTTAACTTAACCAGTGAGAATTGATGGATATATTGGTTGTGTCCAGTTACTGGCTCTTTCCATCAGTGCAACAATGAATACAATTGTAAATACCACTTTGTGTATCCATGAGAGTGTGTAAGTAGGATAAATTCCTGAATAAATTCTTAATATCAGTTTTATTTAGTTTTTATTTATCTGATAAACTTTTCTGGTCATTGACAGTTTTCCTTGTCTGATGCTAAAAAAGTAGGAATTTATTATATAGGCAAAAGAAGATATGCTCCAATATTTTAACAGATTACTTTCTGTCAAACAGATGGTATGAGGGAAGACAGAAGTCTACGTGTATTGGATGGCCTTTTATTATACTCAATTAGTATGTTAAGAATCAGGTGAAATTATGATAGCTATACACATGATAGATTGAAATTTTTATGCTTTTTATGAAAAGATTTTATTAATGCAAAAATTGTGTTAACAAAAGTATTCTATCTGCTTAAGAATAAACTCAAAATCATCTGCTGTTTGCATGCAATGTTCTAATTATACATTATTCTTAAAATACCAGTTTAAACTGAGAAATAAAGCATTTCTCCAAAAATATTCTGTAATTTAGACTGAGTCCCTAATGACCATCAAAATGAAAAAAGAAAGATCTAGTCAAGCAATATAAATGACTTAACAAGTTGCTATTTTTGAAAGGACTCACTTTATATGTACCCTGTTTAGCCTGACCAAATTGCCCTTGTTTTATATGGAACTTTTATCAATCTTCCTAAAATTGTAGAGAAGCTGGCCTTGTGTTGGAGAGCATCTTTTGATAAAACTGAACTAAAATAATAACAATTTACAAATAACTCCTTTTCTCTTATTTTAAAGCTACTTCATCTTTTATTACATCTTTATTACAGAAAAGTCAGAAAGTACTGATGAGCACAAAGAAGCTAAGACCAGCCACCATTCTCTACTCAGAGACAGCTACTATTAATAGCTCTCCATTTCCTCTTCTTTTTAAGTTTATTCACTAAAAATGATGAGAATGGGAACATCTTACATGTGTTGCTTTTTAATATTTTCATTTTTATATGTATACGTTTGCTCTAAAAGACATTTTTAAAAATACATTTTGCATGTATTACTCCATGCCATTCCTTTGGGTGATAAAATATAATAATACAACAACAAATTAATTATTTATGAAACTTATGTTGTGTTCTTACTGAATATATTGTTTGATATGATGTATAATCTTTAGTTGTTTTTCCAAGATGACCAACTTGAATAAAGTTACATTCCCTTTTGTTTGAAAATTTGTGAATAGGAAATAAATATTAAGCCACATTTGGGGTTATGATATCATATAACTTTAGTGAAAGTATTAACATTATATTTTTTATCATTCCTCTTGTACTGGCCAATTATTTTTTAAAACAGTTATTCAGAATTTGGAGGAATTGAGAAACATTCTTCAAAAACATGTGAAATGCTAAGAATTTGGTGAAGTTAGTTGCAGGGTCACAGCCCTGGTCAAATTGTGCTGTGTCTTCACATTTTTCCCTTACATTCATGTATACACACACATACACACACACTTACACACAAATTTTTACCCAAGTGAAATTATTGGCTCAAAATACGTACTAAGTGCAACTTGGAGTCAGAAGTGATGCCACAATATCTCTCCTCTGAGAGCATTGTATTAGTACAAGATTTTTTCTCTTTTCTTCATTACATTCAGCTTGGAGAGGAAAAAGGAGTTCTTGTCATATGTGGTTATGCTTATGAGCTCCAACCTGTCTGCCCACCCCTGCTTTCTTTCTCTTTTTTCATTTAATCAATGTATCATTGATAACTTATGAAGATTTCACATGAACAACATTGTGGTTTCAACATTAACCCATTATCAAGTAACCCCCAACTACTATTGCAAACACTGCATAGTAGGATGCTATAGAGTCACTACTTGCTTTTCTGCACTGTACTGCCTTCCCCATGACCTACCTACATTGTAAGCACTAATTATAATGACCCTTAATCCCCTTCTCCATCCCTTCCTCCCTACCTTCCCCAATGCCTTCCTTTTGGTAATCACTAGTTCCTTCTCAGAGTCTATGAGTCTGCTGCTTTGTTCCTTCAGTTTTGCCTTGTTATACTCCACAAATGAGTGAAATCATTTGGTACTTGTCTTTCTCTGCCTGGCTTATTTCACTGATCATAATACCCTCTAGCTCCATCCATGTTGTTGCAAATGGTAGGATTCATTTTCTTTTTATGGCTGAATAATATTCCATTGTGTATATGTACCACATCTTCTTTCATCTACTGATGGACGCTTAGGTTGCTTCCATATCTTGGCTATTGTGAATAGCGCTGCAATAAACATAGGGTTGCGTATGTCTTTCTGAATCAGGCATCTTGTTTTCTTCAGGTAAATTCCTGAGAGTGGAATTACTGGGTCAAATGCTTTTTCTATTTTTAGTTTTTTGAGGAACCTCCATATTGCTTTCCACAATGGTTGAACTAATTTACATTCCCACCAACAGTGTAGGAGGGTTCCCCCTTTCCACATTCTCGCCAGCATTTGTTGTTGCTTGTCATTTGGATATTGGCCACCTGAACTGGTGTGAGGTGATATCTCATTGTGGTTTAAATTTACATTTTCCTGATGATTAGCGATGTGGAGCATCTTTTCATGTACTTGTAGGCCACCTGAATTTCTTTGGAGAATTGTACCCTTGCTTTCTTTTAAGTATTAATTGCTTTCTCAGTTACTGTCCAGAAGTGTGGTAGGGCACCTCAGTATTTTAAAAAGAGATTTTAAGGGGGGAAAAAAAAAGAACTATAGTATATTCTTAGGGAAGGAACCCTAATCCGGAATAAAGAGACTCTTGAATAATCATAATAGTAATTAAATATTTGTATATCTTATTTGTATAATTAATGAAATTGAGATATAATTAATGAACCGTAAACTTACCCTTTGAAAGTATACAATTCTGTAGTTTCTAGTGTATTCATAGAGTTGTGCAGCCATCACCATGATCTAATTTAAAATAATTTTCATTAGGCCTCTTCTCCCCTGCCCCTGCAACCACTAATCTACTTCCTGTCTTTGTGCATTTACCTAGTCCGGCCATATCACAGAAATGTGGCGTTTTATGTCTGGCTACTATCTCTTAGCAATAAGTTTTCAAAGTTCATCCATGTTGTAACATACCAGAATTTCATCCCTTTTTATGGCCAAATTATATCCCATTGTATCACTATGCTACTTTTGTTTATCCATTCATCTGTTGATGGACATTTGAGTTAGGTATTTTCACTTTTTGGCTACTATGAATAACACTGCTGTGACCATTCATATACAAGTTTTTGTTTGTATATGATATTTTAGTATTTATGCTGTAATTTCAGATCTGATTCGGACCTCACAAATACTTTGTGAGATAAGGCAAGTCTGGCTATTTCCATTTCAAGTTCAGAAAAGCAGATAATTGCCGAGTACCTGCTACAATCAGCACTCAAAATCCAAATCTTAAGAATATCTTAAAGAATGTCAAAAGAAGCACACTATTCCCAAATAAATAAATAATTTGTTAATCTTTTTTGTTTTGTGAGGATGTGAGTGTACTTACCCATTGGAAAAGCAATACTGAGACCAATTTACAGATTCCAGAAGAAAATGTTTCCTTAACAAACGATCAGAATTTCTTAAAACAGAATTAAAACAAAATTATACCTAAGCTGTTGTATAAGTACAGGCAGTTTTGCTCTTTGTTACATTGTGATTTTACTTTCAAGGAAAATGCAAAGACAGATTGTAGCTGTTCACAGTTCTAATGATTTATAGAAAGAAACAGCTCCAGATTATTTTTTCTCCTAATTATCATGCATCTTATCTTGGAGACATGTTTATGACTAGATTTAAATCTCATCACAGTCTATTAATATTTCCATTTTGGCATCAGGCACATGAAATAGTATTATTCATGCAAACCTTGCCAAAAGCGTTCTGAGTCAAAACTTGTCCAAATTAATATAGTCTTTTTTTGATCCTTTGAGTCATTATATATCAAAGTTTTGCAAGGGACTTTGGAAACAGTTTCACCTAAACTCCTTGCCCGATGCATATATTCTGGTATACAAACTAAACCCTCCCTTCCCCCATCACCTGCCCTCTTACTGTCAAAAGCAGCACCCATTACTAAGAAAAAACAGAAGCTTAACAACAAACAAAAAAGTCCTGTTCAATTTTTCCTCGCTTGGGCTGTCTTTCCCCCACTCTGTATTCTTGATGAATTCTGACTTTCCCTTGCCATTCTCTGGCTTGCCAGGGTTAATTACTCTCATTTTGTGTCAATTCTCATATTTCATTTATCATACTCTATTGAAATTATTTGTCTAAATACCTGTGTTCTCTATCAGACATTGTGTGTTTTGAGAATCACATATTTTGGTTTTTTCAGCATCCAGTAGAATTCCAGCCATAGTCATGCAATAAAGATTTGTTGAATGGATTGACTTTTTAACAGGATCTCAAGAACTCCGAGTCCTGACTTTGACTACAGATTGTGAAGTCACTACTTGCATGATCATCAACCGACACGAACTGAGCTCTCAGAGCTAGAAGAACTGAACTTGACCTATAAGACTTACAAGGTATCTTGCACATGGTCCCTGCACTTAGGAAGTCAATGATGTCTGTACAAAGTAGACATCAAGCCAGACAAAAGTATATTCCAAATGAATATCTAGAATGACTACCCACACATATGCATGTAATTCATGGGGTATCAATTTATTGGGATTAGATCATAATATTTAAGTGGGTTGGGGTTATGTTATTAGACAGTTTCACAAGGATCCATCAGCCCTCTTTCAACATGAAATTACTGAGCAATTATCTTAAAGGTAGAACCTAAAGGACTTTCTGACTGATTGGATGTGGGTGTAACAGATAAAAGGGTCAAGGATGCCTCCCAATGTTTTTGACCTGGGCCACTGGGAGGATAGAGTTGCCATCAACTGAGATGGTCTGCGGTGAAACAGGCTGTGGGAGACGATCAGGTGGAGCCAGTCCCATGTTCTAGGTAGGCATCTGGGACAACTCAGTGAACAAAACAGGCAAGGGTTCAGCCCTTGCCATTACATGCTCATGGAGGGTGGGGGATGAAAACATGGTACATAGGAAAATTGCATATATGTTACAAGGGATGCAAGCTAGAAGAAAGTACAGAGCAGGGTACGGGGATCAGAATGCTGGGCTGGCAGTGGGGGAATTCTTGGAAGAAGAGTGTTTCAGGGAAAGGAAACAGTTCAAATGCACTAAGACAGACAGCTCTTTCTAGGCCCTCCTGGGAGCATTGAACAGAGAAGAGTGTGTAGAACAGAGTAATTCTTGGGGTGGAGAAGAGATCCGATGGGCCAAGGGGCCAGGTCTTGTAGGGCCTGGTAGGCCAATATAAGAACTTTGGTTTGTACTACTCTGGCTTAAACAAGCAGCCTTCCATGCATTTCCAGGATAGTGGTGGCATGATCTGATTTATGTATTTAAGGGATTTGTCTGGAGGCTGAGTTGAGAGTAGACCCCAGGAAGGTAGAATAGACTCAGATGGAAGCAGGAGGATTTTTAAAAATGCTATTGCAGTAATCTAGGCAAGAGATGATAGTGGATCCATAGGGGTGGTGAGAAGAGGTTGTATTCTGGATATATTGTGAAAGTAAAGCCAACAGGATTTCCCTGCAGGTTGAATGTGGAGTATCACAGAAAAGGAGTCAAGGGTGACTCCAAGGATTTGACCTCTGAACAACTGGAAGGGTGGAGTTGCCACTAATCAAATAAGGAAGTCTGTAGTGGGGGAGCTTTATGGAGGAAGATCATGAGATGTTTTGCACATGTCAGCCTTGATATACCTATTAGATACCTAAGTGATACAAGGCCTGTGGGAAAAGAGAGGTCCACTGGCTGAAAGGCTGCAGGGGAAACAGCATTCTCAGGGGAGATCCAGGTTACAGTGAAACTGAAAAAAAGAGGGCAATAGTTATAGACAGCTTACAGATCTTGGGATTATACAAAGGATGGGCTATGAATTGCAGAGGGCAGTGTGGGAAGATTTCCAAGAGTTGAGAGGAGTATAAGGTGGAGTTGAATAGGGCCTGGGCAGAGCTTTATAGGGCTTAGAGTGAGGAATATTCCAGATGACCTGATAATCTGGGCTTTATGAAGGTATTGACATGCACAAATATATGGGATATAACGAGATTGGTCCTGGGGTATTCAAGACAGTGGTGGTAAGGCTTTGAATGTTTGGGACTGGGCAAAGGGGGGGTATCTGGGGCTTCTTTTTGTCCCTGTTGGAGGTGGGGATGTTGCTTCCCTTTGATGCCTGCTGATGTGTTTAAGAACCTCTGGGGGAGATGGAAGTTGCTCCAAGCAGGTGTCCTTCCTTGACTCTTGTTTATGTAAGCAGCAGGCACAGGACACCCTATTATATGTAAAGCACTGAGCTAAGCAATGTGGGGCAAGAGAAATCATGTGGCTGTTGCCCTTCAATATTTGTGATTATTATGTTAAAATCGAAATAACAGTTTCATCATAGTCTAAAATAATGGCGACCTAAGTTAATCAGTGACACAGTCTGTGTCCCTTGGACGTTCCTCAGAGGAACCCCTCAAAGAGGGCACTCTGTCAGTGATGTTCTTTCAGATGGTCAGCATTTTCACAAGCACATTATTTTTGAAGACACTGATTGGCTGTCAGAAAACTTGAGGTCAAGTTCCATTTTTTAAATTTACCAACGTTGAATTTTCATGCTCTGCATATTCGCCTTCCCTACCTTTTAATAGTGACATCATGAAACCTACCTCACAAGACAAGTGAAAAATGAAATACGGTCATGATAAGACAAAGAAAGTGTTACAAACAAACAGACAAAAAGTATCCTAGAAATACAAGGTGGTATCGTCACAGTGGAAATGTTGAGTATTTTCTTATTTAATCTGTGAGTATTATGAAAGACTTGAAAACACAGTTTAAAAATACTCAGCGACCTTGTGTCCCATCAACAGCAGCTAAAGGCACCAGCAATAGTACTTCACAAATGATCTCTTCTTGGATTTAGAAATATAATAGAGAAGAAGAAATTCTAAATGGAACTGTCAGCCTTTGCTTTATTTAGCAACACAGACTACAGAGAATGAGTTAAAGTTAAATATTTTTGCCTACATTAGAAGTGGATATTGAAGTCTTTTCTTTTCAAAGGAAGATCATAAACATTACAGGGTTTTATCCTTAGTGCATTGTAATAAAACACTTCAGAACTTTTTTAAAAAGGTTTTTAAATGTTGACATTTTGTTGCTCCATTTTATCTGCTGGCTCTATTCTCTTAATGTTCTGCAGTCACAGTTCCAAATGGACGGTAGATGTGTGTTGAAGACCCCAAGCCTCCTATTCTCTTTTTTTAGTTTGGAAACTTATTTGGCTGCTCACAATGAAGGGCCAGCAAAGTTAAAAGGGCCAGAATGGAATGGCATGTTATCCTATTATTCCCATTTAATCCCTGTGTGGGTCTGGAACCAAACACAATTTTCCTAAAGTCAGTTCTGGAATATTCTCCCTGTTACCCCTCCCTCCCAAGTTTGAATCTATGATGGTTTATGCACAGAATAACATTCTTTAGAGCTGAGATCTAAATACTAATGAGTGAGAAACCAGAGCCATATCTAGTTCAAGATGAGCAGGTACTCAATGTCAGATTAGGCACATGAGCGATGGGTCCCCATCCACCAACTGAGCCACCCTATGCCCCCTTCTTTGTTCAATTTCAGCCCTTTTGTACTGAGTGTAACAATGAGTACAGCTCAGCAACATTTCTGTTTTGCTTGCTATATAAAAAACCATGCTTCACAGGCTTCTGGGGCTAGAACCATTTGAGAGATTGTCTAGTCTATTTGTGCCCACTCTTACGGCCTGGCTTCAGCCGAATTATCCTTAAATAACGTCATATAAACGCAACCTAGTTCTAATTTACAACGCATTTTTAGCGAGAAAAACTTTTATAGTTGAAAATACACCTGTAGAACAATCTTATTTTGAGAAACTTTCCTTTGCCTACTTTAAATTTCTTAGGTTGTAGATTCGGTTAAATTCGCTGGGTCTAAGGGAAGAAGGACTGCAGATACAAGGGAAAAGAGAGAGGACAATGTCCAATAACTTCAAGTGTTTTGATGGAGACGCAGAAGCACAGTTAATATAAGTGTCATGAAATGCTTGTGGTATTACATGTCACTATCATCACTGACAAAAAAACGCATCTTTTTATGGGAGGAACTGTTGGTAAAAGCATATCAAATGATTTTATTTGCAACCTCAAAGAAACCCAGCTCAAACTGGCTTAGGTGACAAAGAAATCCATTGGCTTCCAGAACTGGAAGTCTAGACACAGTAGGACAGATTTTCAGCTGTTGTAACCCATCGACTCTGGCTCCGTTTCCCTGTGACATTCTCAGCGGTGTATCTCCATGTGGGTCAGCCCCATGCTCAGGCTGGGAGTGAATTGAATGCAGGAGTTCCAGACACGTACTCCATAAACAGTATCATCAGTGAAGGACCAAAAAAAAAAAAAAAGCTTCCAGAAGCTCATTCTGAAGAGCATGGAATCAGCCCCCAGCATCCCTTTTCTCCTGATGCATTGGTAAGAGGTTTACCAATCCAATCACTGACAAGAGGAATGGATTTGCCATGCAGCCAGAGTTGTCTGGAAGGCCTAAGGGGAGAATACATATCAGACAGCAATCACCAAAGTCTACCGCCTCTGTATCTTTCTGCTGGATTTTGCTGAGGGTGAGTGAAGGGCACCCACCCGTAAGATGGCGAACTTCCTGCTTCTCTTCCGGGTCCTTGGTTCCTGCCAGCGCCACCTGAAGCCCAATCACCTCTCGCCCCCCTCCCAATCCCAGCACCTAGCCAATAGCCACCAGCCCCGTAGAAGTAACACCACAATCACCCCATGCCCCTTCCTATATAACCCAGCACCTTTCCCTAATAAAGCGGAATTCTCTGGTGAATTGCTGCTGTGTGTCGCTCCTTCCTTTCATTGGTGCCGAAACCCGGGAGACGGGACACCCCAACTGGGCCCCATCTTCCCCCCGACACCAGCAGCAGCTTGCCCTCGTCCTCTTTTTCCGGCGCTGGCTCATCACACTCACCACTCCTCTTTGGCCTTTGGGCCACTCTTCCCCAAGCTATCGCAGTGCCATTGACCGTGATCGTCCGGCAAGGCCCTGACGCTTGGGGACAAGGAGGGAACTCTCTCCGCCTCAGGCCTTCACGGCTGCGGCGGACCCTCAGGCCCCTCCTCCGACAGCCATAAATCCCCGCCTCAGGCCTTCACAGCTGCGGCCAACTCTCAGGCACCCCCCTCCAACAGCCATAAACGAGGTGACTCCTTTGTGGATGAGAACGCTCCCTTTTCCCCCTCCTCCTTCCGTTCCTTCCGCCGAAAATTCCTAGTACTAGGTACCTCGTGACTCCGGCACTCTGCCTTCTTAGGGAAGTCTGGGTGACACTTCCTAAGAAATTCCGACTCGCATACGAGTTTCCGCAGACCACCAAGGATCATCGGGGATGCCCTTTGTCTCCTTGTGGTCTGCTTCCAGTCCGAGGATCTCCGTTCGTGTTCCCCTGTTTGTCTCCTTCTCTGTCCTTTAGCCATGGGAGCCTCCTCATCCCTCCCTAAAGATTCACCTCTTGAATGCCTGCTTAAGTATCTAGCCACCCTCTCCCTGACACCTGATATAAAACCAAAACTTCTCCGTAAATACTGCTCCCAAGATTGGCCAACATACCCCCTAGACAATAACAACCAATGGCCTACAGGGGGAACTCTTGATCCTAACATCACTCGCGATCTCTTTAACTACTGCCAGTGCCTGAAAAAATGGAAGGAGATTCCCTATATCGAAGCTTTTCGCCTCCTAACTCAAAATCCCAGCCTCTGCACCACCTGCTCCCAGCCCCAAGTTCTCCTAGCCTGCAAGCTGTCTCCCTCCCCTCCACACACTCCCAGTCCTGCTTCGATTACCTTTGACCAAGCCAATGAACCTCTGCCATACAGGCTTCCCCCTTCAGCCCCTGCCCCTCCTACAACCCCTCTGCCCTCTTCTGCCATCGCCACCTCCACCTCCTCCCCCGCAGAGGCCTCCCACCCACTCCCTTCCCCTTCTTCTCCTACAACAGCCCTTCCCCCTTCCTCTCCCTCCATCTCCTTCCCCATCTCACCTCTTCCGCCTTCGCCCCCCTCACCTGCCCCTCCCCCACGGATTGAGCCTGAGCCTTTCAGCCCCCCTTTAACTAGGTCCCGGGGGCCTCCTCCGTCTTTGCCCTCATCACCTGTTTCTCCCCCACAGACTGAGCCGGAACCCTTCAGTCCCCCTCAGACTCGATCCCGGGGGCCTCCCCAAATTATTGCCCCCCTCCGAGAGGTGGCGGGACCCGAAGGCATCATGCGAGTTCACGTACCTTTCTCCTTAGGGGATTTAGCCCAACTTGAAAAATGCCTTAGTTCCTTTTCCACTGATCCCATGACATATATCAGGGAGTTTCAATGGACCCTCCAGTCTTACAGCCTCACACATCATGACATTTTCATGCTCCTAGCCAATACCCTCCTTCCTGAAGAGTGTAGACGAGTTTGGGACTTCACCCAAACACATGCTACCGAAACCCACAAGACTGACCCCACCTATCCCACTGGCCCCACCGCTGTCCCCGAACAAGACCTGCACTGGGATTATAACACTGCTGTAGGTCTCCACTCTCGGGATATTTTTGCCTCCTGCTTAATAGCAGGTCTGAAAAAGGCAGCTCGTAAAATAGTCAATTTTCAAAAGCTCCAGGACATAATTCAAAAAAAGGAAGAAACTCCCTCCAAATTCCTAGATAGACTCACCCAAGCCCTATTACAGTATACCAGCCTAGACCCAGGAATGCCAGATGGAAGACATGTCCTTATGACATACTTCCTGGCTCAAAGTTACCCCGACATTAAAGCTAAACTCAAAAAGTTAGATCAGGGCCCCGCTACCCCACAGACTGAGATCCTAACAGTGGCCTTTAAAGTCTTCTATAACCGGGAGGAGGAGAAAGAATGCTGTAAACAAAAGGCTGATCGGGCCAACTCTCAGATGTTGGCCCAGCTGATAAAACCACAACCTGGGCTGCCCTCCACAAACAAGCCCCCCCCACCCAGGAGCTTGTTTCAAGTGCAGAAAAGAAGGACATTGGTCAAGGGTGTGCCCCTCCCCCAGACCTCTTACCACCCCATGCCCCAGATGCCACAAAAAGGGCCACTGGGGGTCTGATTGCCCAACCACCTGAAGGGGAGACTGGATGAACAACCCCCATCCTAAGCCCGCTGTAGTGGGACTGGCGGAGGAGGATTGACGGGGCCCGGGGTCTTCTCGCCCAACCATTTCCATCACCAAACAGGAGCCCAGGGTTACTTTAACAGTAGACGGTTGCCCCATCTCCTTCCTCCTAGATACAGGAGCCACCTTCTCGGTCTTGCAAGAATACTGGGGCCCTACCACACCAGCCATTACTCCTATAGTCGGGGTAGGAGGAAAACAGATCTTCCCATTGAAAACCCCTCCCCTTTTATGCACAATCCAGGACAATCCCATACCTTTTTCCCGCTCCTTCCTGGTTATGCCCCAGTGTCCCATCCTTTTACTAGGACGGGACATCCTTTCTCTCCTCCATGTTTCCATAACTATATCCACTCCCACAGCCCCCAGTAACCCCTTTCTGATGGCCCTCATAGCCGATGACCCCCCTCTATCCAATGAAAGCTCCAGTTTCGCCCTCATACACCCTGTAGATCCCAAGGTCTGGGACATGACAAGTCCCTCCATAGCTCTATGTCCTCCTGCCTCTATTAAATTACGGGACCCCTCACAGTATATCTGTCAGGCCCAATATCCCCTAACCACTTCAGCCCTCATAGGCCTCCAACCCATCATTCAGGACCTTTTAAACAAAAATTACCTCAGACCCACTCACTCTCCGTTTAATACCCCCATATTGGCTGTTAAAAAAAACCCAACGGATCTTTCCGCCTAGTCCAAGATCTCCGCCTCATTAACATGGCCAGCATTCCTATCCATCCCTTAGTTCCAAATCCATACACCCTTTTATCGCAGATCTCTGCCTCAGCCTCCCACTTCTCAGTCCTAGATCTCAAGGACACATTTTTTTCCATCCCTCTGGACCCCTCCTCCCAAGATTTTTTCGCCTTCACCTGGACGGACCCATGCATGAGACATTCTGAACAACTCACTTGGACAGTTTTGTCATAAGGCTTCCGAGATAGTCCCCATATTTTTGGACAGGTCCTAGCTCAGGACCTCAAACAGTTTCATCATGATCACTCCGAGTCCACCTTATTACAATACATGGACGATCTTCTACTCTGCAGTCCCTCATGGGAACAGTCTCAACTTGACACTGCCTCCCTACTTAACCTTCTAGCTTCCAGAAGTTAGCAGGTATCCCCCGTCAAAGCTCAAATCTCTTCCCCTTCTGTCACTTACCTCAGATTCCTTCTGTCTCAACAAAGAAAGTCCATTACCTTAGACAGAAAACGGCTCCTCTCTGACCTGTCCATTCCCAAAACCAAGACAGAAATCCTTTCCTTTCTAGGCCTAGCTGGGTATTTTAGAGCGTGGATCCCTAACTTCTCCCTGTTGGCAAGACCCCTATACGACCTCAGCAAGGGCCCCCCTGAAGAACTATTATCATCCTCACCCCGACACTCCTTCATTAAGCTCCGTCAAGCCCTTGTGGAAGCCCCAGGTCTCCATCTTCCTGATTTGTTGAAGCCCTTCTCATTATACATCCATGAAAGGTCCAGTCAAGCACTAGGAGTCCTCGGCCAATATTATGGCCCATCCTTTGCCCCAGTAGCTTATCTCTCCAAGCAATTGGACCCCACAGTTCTGGGATGGGCCCTATGCCTATGGGCATTAGCTGCTGGACAGCTTTTGCAGAAGGAAGCTCATGAACTGACAATCGGGGCGCCCCTTACCATTCTGTCCCCACATCACCTAAAAGACCTCTTAACCTACAAAAGTTTACAGAATCTCCCTCCCTCCAGACTCCTGACCTTACTATCCTCTTTCCTCCAAAATCCAGACATTTCTTTCCTCCCCTGCCCCCCCCCCTGAATCTGGCCACTCTTCTTCCTCTACCCTACTCTCCTCATAGTCCCTCGCATGATTGCCTGGAAGCCCTTCACAACTTCCTTCCGTGCCACTCCATGATCTCCGAAGGAGCCCTCTCACACTCCGACCTCATCTGGTTTACTGATGGGTCCTCCTTTAAACATGAGGGCACCCACTACTCAGGATACGCAGTAGTCTCCCTTGAAGATGTCATCAAGGCACGAGCCCTACCCCCCGGTACAACCAATCAACAGGCCGAACTCACTGCAGCCACCAGAACTTGCAATCTGGCACGTGACACGTCTCTCACACTGTACACTGACTCCAAATACGTATTCCACATTCTCTTGTCTAATGCAGCAGTATGGAAAGAACGAGGCCTCCTCACGACAAAAGGAAATTCCATCACTAATTCAGCCTTAATAACTAAACTCCTAGAGGCTTCACAACTCCCACACTGACTGGGCATAGTCCACTGCAAGTCACATCAAAAAGATGACTCCCCCATTACAAGGGGTAACAACAAAGCTGACAGAGTAGCTCGGTCAGTTGCCCTATCAGAAGACACACCAGACAACGATTCGTCTGCCCTTGCGGTTTTAGCCTTATCACAAGACACCCTCTGTTCCCAGGACAAAAAGTCTCTCTTCCGCTTCTTACACGACCTGTTCCATCCTAGCCCCCAATCCTTGATCCATTTTTTACAATCGTTTTTTTCTCTCTCTCCTGAAGACAAAACCCTACTTGACCAAATCACCCGCAGGTGCACCATCTGCCAACGCACTAACCCTAATATCCACCTCAAGGCCCGACCCTTCCTGGCTCATCAAGCAAGGGGTAATGTCCCCGCCGCAGATTGGCAAACAGACTTCACTAACATGCCCCCCGTATGGCATACCAGATACCTACTCGTGTTAGTAGATACATTTTCAGGATGGGTTGAAGCTTTCCCCACCACTAACAAATGAGCGTCCGCGGTTGCCTCTATCCTCCTCACCCAGATCTTTCCTAGGTTTGGGATGCCCACTTCCCTCCAATCAGATAAAGGCCCTGAGTTCACTGCCCAAATCATTCAGAACCTCTCCAAGTCGCTCTCACTCCCCTGGCATCTACACTGTCCTTATCGACCACAGGCTTCGGGAAAAGTAGAAAGAGCCAATAGGACTCTAAAAGACATCCTGAGCAAACTATCTCTGGAATTACACCTTGACTGGGTTTGCTTACTTCCCTTAGCTCTACTCCGCATTTGGGCCCTCCCAAAAAAACCTTCCTTCTTGTCACCCTTTGAGATCATGTATGGCCACCCAATTTTACCCCCGGGGCTCCCTCCCCACAAAGGACCAATTCCTCCCAACATGGCTCTTCCGCTACTCTTTCTCCTCCGCACCGAATTATGGAAATATCAGGATTGGCTCCTCCCGGATCCATCTGCTTCCCAAAACCCTCCTGTCTTACGACCTGGTCAACTAGTGTTTTATAAGCCTCCAGAAAATAAGCCCCCTCTCACCCCAAAATGGGAAGATCCACACCCAGTCATTCTCTGCACCCCCTCGGCAGCTAAGCTCTCATTGCCTGATAACTCTGTCACCCCTTGGATTCATATCTCCAGGTTGAAACCAAACACCCAGGACCCACCTCCTCTGGACACCCAAGATCCAACCCAGAGTCCTTCAGATACAGCCCAAGATGCTGTTTACTCTTCCACACTCCATCCCTCTGATCCTTTGAAACTCCGCATCTCCCGTTCACCCCCTTTGCCATCCATACCTGAATCATGACCTTTTCTTCCTTTACTGCTCTCTCGCTCTCGTTCCTCATTTTTGTCATCTTCCCCATCACCCCAGCCTCCTTTGTATGGCAATTCAAGGTCAGACAGACTTACACACAGCATCAAACAAAACCACTGCCCTCATTACCACATCAGACTGCCCTCTAAAAGGCTGCTCCGAGCCTTTGTACCTTCACTTTCCTCCCTCCACTGAAGTGTTCACTAGCAGCCCCCTTTTCACTCCCTACCTCTGCTTCCTCTATGACTAAAAACAAGCCTCTTGCAGGCAGTGGCCAGACACCTATGGGGGATGTCCCTACTGGTCTTGCGCCATTCATTACATGGATGACTCTCGGTACCCACAGTATTACTCCTCCTACCGTTTCATAAAGTATCCCAACAGCTCATTCTCCTTATTAATCCCTGATCCCTGGGACCCTTGATGGGCTGCCAGAGTCACAGCCTCAGTTTACTATGGGGGGGTCCTCGACCCCCCACGGTACCCTTCATATCTCTCGAGAGTATGTTCCTTCTCATTCCTAGATCTCTCAAGTTGCATCAGATATTGGACATTCCGAAAAAGTCATTATTCAAACATTTGACGGCGCCTCTTCATCTTCCTATCCCTGCCCCTCTTCCCATTTCTCCTACTCTTGGTTACAGCTCATTCAAGACACCATCATCTTTCTCAACCACACCCTCAACACCGCCAATTGTTTCTTGTGCGCATCACTACAGCGCCCACTGCTGGCTGCCGTGCCCCTTAATATTTCCAACTACTCCTTCCATGCAGAAGGACAACCCCTCTGCCCCCTGGCAGGCATACCCCTATGGGAACCAGAATACGCAGATAATCTCACCATCCACCACTGTGTAGACCCGACTCCACTCCCCTCCAGCGCACTTCACTGCCTCTCTATCTACACCCCTACCTCCGGCTGTAAGACTTTTACGCAACCGGGACACTTCTTTTGGTGTAATGGCAGTCTTTTCAACTCACTGCCTCCCAACTCCAATATACCCTGCATTCTCATCACCCTAATCCCACAGCTTACACTTTACAGCAGGGCAGAATTCCTTGAGCTCCAACCTCCCTTGCCCTCGCGCACAAAAAGGGCTGCTTTCCTTCCCATCGTGGTCGGTATCTCTTTGACCACCTCAGCCATTGGGGCAGGGTTTTCAGGAGGGGCCTCGGGTCACTCTCTGTGGGCAATTAAAGATCTCAGTGCCAAACTTGAGGGAGCCCTGACATCCACTGCCGATTCCCTGGCATGTCTGCAAAGACAGGTCACTTTGCTAGCTAAGGTCACCCTTCAAAACCGGCGGGCCTTAGATCTGCTTACAGCCGAGAAGGGCGGCACCTGTGTCTTCCTCCGGGAAGAGTGCTGCTATTACATCAATGAATCCGGCATTGTAGAAACTGACATCACCAAACTCACCGACCCTGCCTCCAGCCTCCACTCTGCTTCCAATTCCAACCCATTCTCTTCAATACTAACAAACCCCCTCCTCACCTGGCTCTGGCCCATTGCAGGCCCCATAATAATCATTCTTCTCGCCTGTCTCTTCTTACCCTGTCTAATAAAGTCCATCAAATCCCAAATCGGAAAAATCTCTAATCAAGCTTTCAACCAGCTTTTACTCGGAACTATCAGCTTCTGGCCACAGAAGATCCCTCACCCTCACGTGACCTCCTCACCACACACTGAGACGGACCCCTCTCTCCACTGGAAACTGTTCCTGGAAACAATGGCCGCAGATGCCTGGCTCCTGACACCCATATCCTCTTGGCACCATTGGAATCAACAGGTCCTCGACCTATGGTTACAGAGAACCTTCACTGATTTCCAAACCTGAAGAAGCCCACATCTACTCATCCTTACTGTGGGGAGTCCTATCAACCCTTTCCTCCCAATCTTCAAGCCCTCACTCCCTTCTCCGCCCCCATTCAGCAGGAAGCAGTCAGAGAGAAAAGCAACGTCCACAACCCCATAGAGGAGAAAGGGGGGAATGAAGGGCCCCCACCCTGCTTCTCTTCCGGGTCCTCCGTTCCCGCCGGCGCCACCTGAAGCCCAATCACCTCTTGCCCCCCTCCCACTCCCAGCACCTGGCCAACAGCCCTGTAGAAGTAACACCACAATCATCTCATGCCCCTTCCTATATAACCCAGCACCTTTCCCTAATAAAGCGGAATTCTCCGGTGAATTGCTGCTGTGTGTCGCTCCTTCCTTTCAGTGAGCACCAAGTGTTACTTTTCCTTTTATTTCCAGTATCTTACTGTGGTTGTTAATACAGAGTAGTAGTTCAATAAATGCCACTGAATAAATAAATTCATAAATGAGTATACAGAAAGGTGGCCAATCTGATCTGTACTTGTTCTGTAGTTAAAAAAAATAAAGTCCAAATAATCCCTGGTTCCCTGAAATTAAAAAGGAAGGCATTTGTAAGAGCATTCTATTTGGAGGGACAGAGGAAGATAGTGATGCGGGGGTTCTTGTTCACGGAGCTGAACTTGGGAAACAGTCAAGGTAGGAGAGCAAGGGAGAGGCTTTTATTTAGAGAGAAAGCGAAAAGACAGAGTCCCTGGCTCAGACCAGGAGGGGACAAGAGAGCCCCGGGGTGGTACGTTGTCTAGGGGATTTATAGGCAATTGAGAGACAAAGGGTTAGGGATGTACACCTGCTAAGAAGTCCCAAATACCTTTGAAGAAATACTAAGTTTCTTATTAATCTTCCTGGTTATTTACAAGAATTTTACTGCTCTGATTTCCTCCCGGGAGAACAGCTTCCTGGTCTGGGAGCTATCACAGAAGCCTGCCTGCTTTGCTCCCAAGGTAGGCTGAGTTATTATCTGTTTGTTAAGAAACTTTTTCTAAACTAATTGGGTTCTAAAGATGGAATCCTTCCTGTTTTTACTATGTTGTTTTGGGCTTGCTTGCTACATTGCCCAAGTTGCAACATATCATTTGTTTAGGGCTGGAGAAAGAAAAGCAGCGCTTGAGTGAAGTCAGAAAAATAAGCTGGGCCCCCCTACTGAGGGTGGCAAAGTCAATACCCACAGAGGCTAGGCAGGTAATGTAAATGGGTGGGTCCAATAAGAGGTAGTGAGGCTCATGGTAAACACAAGAACATACCTCATCTCAGTCATTCAAACCCAAATATAGAAAGAAAGAAAATTTGTAAGCAAATCCACAATGGATTAACTTGCATTTGTAAGCAAATCTCACAGTGGATTAACTTGCTTTTGTTTTTTTCCAGAGGTCCTCACCCTGCTCTGTCTAAACCCATGGTCCCTGTCTTAGTAGGATAATATAATTAAGGCTCAAATTACATAGGATTTTATAATAGACCAGATGTCAACCATTTGAATGACATTTAGCAGTAAACATATAAGTGCTACATTTTTTTAATGATGAACAATTTGGATCTTGAATCAAATAAGCTTCTGAATTTCACACAGTGGAAGCTTCCAGATTTTCAGGCTGCATTAATAGATTAAGAATTATTTTGCTTGAAAATGAGGGGATGGACTCATGTGTTGGCAATTTGCGGGTATTTCTAATAGATACTGTGATTGTTGGGGTGTAGAACTACAGCGCTCCACAGAAACTCAGCCGACAGCAACTGGTACCAGCTTTTAGGAACCACTCCCTGTTGAGGCAAGTTGTCTTCTGATTTACTCTAAATCTATCCAGAAAAATATAAATGCTACAATTACTGGCATTGGATTACTGTGAGTGGGAAGGAACAGGATATTCACGAATGTTCTGCAGCCATCTTTTGGACCCTAATTGCTCAATTTACTACTGCTGTGTTTCAGGGTCCTGGCCTATTTCATTCCATCTGTGGGTTTCATGCCAAACTGTTTTTAAAAACAGTTCAATCTGTGGGGGTGCCTTTGGGAGGAGGCATCAGTATGTTAGGTCAACAAATTGAGCACTTCCTTATTATGGCTGCCTCCTCACCCTGATTCAAAAGAAAACAAACAAGCCTGGCCTGCATCTCAGGACTGAACACCTTCAAGATTGTTTACCAAGGTGAGTGGTAACTGTGTTGCTCTGGGCCCTGGTGGTTACAAATTTGTTGGGCTGGTACAATGTGTGTGTTTTTTCTTTCTATATTTGGGTTTGAATGACTGAGACGAGGTATGTTCTTGTGTTTACCATGAGCCTCACTACCTCCTATTGGACGCACCCATTTACATTACCTGCCTAGCCTCTGTGGGTGCCTAGCCTTTGCCACCCCAGGCTAAACTGTGGAAGGAAATAGACAGTAAGACTGAACTTATTTGCGTTAAGTAAGGTAAAGAAAACAGATCCTTTTTCACCATCCTGGAATATAACCATTAGGATGTTCATTGATTGCATCCAGAACTGCGTTAAAACTAGTGACGGGAGGACCCTGAAAGCCTGGTTATGTTTATATCTATCTATACAGAACTGTGACTTTCGGTTGACTTGGAACTCAAAGGAATTTCCTGAAACTGCCCCAAGAATGTGGTTCATTTCAATAATCTCTGTTAGATGGTCTGATTTGGAGAGAAGGACAGTTCTCGGCATGTGCACAAAGCCCAGTGGTGTTACATGAGAAACATTCTCCTTCCTTTGCACCAGAATTTATTCTCTAGCATTACAAGTTGTTTCATTTATTATTTTTCTTTCCATATTTCCCATGTAGGTTGCCTTGGTGATTTGTCATCTTATATACTTATTACCATCCACTCATTCATGCACCCACTCAACCAACGTTTGTTGATTAGCTACCCCGTCCTTGGCCCTCAGTGAACCCGGGGGCACCACCCTTTGTCCTACTAATGAAAACTGACTTGGGGGAGAACCTCTGAAAAATGAGAGCTGTTGTTGTTAAGTCAGTGATTTAGGGGAAACTTTGTTCAGGTTATTTGTGAAGACAGAAACTTTTAAGTGATAGACTGTAAATCCTTATACTGATACGGAATTTTAGTTATTCTAATTATAGGAAAGTGGTCTCCTTCATACCAGCCATTTCCTAGAGACCCAGAGTGACTTACATATGCAGTCTAAAAAACATTTTTTTTAAGTTATAATAGATTCCTAGGAAGTTGCAAAGACAGTACATTGAATTCTTTTATACATATCATTTAGTTGTCCCCAAAGGTTGCATCTTACATAATGATAGTACAATATCAGATCCAGGAAACTGACACTGGTTCAGTGTGTGTGTAGTTCTATGTCATTTTATTACATGTGCAGATTTGTTAACTACCACTGCAATCTAGGTGCAGACTATTCCAACACCACAAAGATTTCCTTCTTGCTACCTGCCCCTACCCAAAACATAATTAAACTCTGGCAATCACTATTCTGTTTCCATTTCTGTAATTTTGTCATTTTGAGGTAGTTATGTAAGTGCAATCATATTGCATGTGACCTTTGAGACTGGCCTTTGCACTCAGCATAATACCCTGGGACTCATCCAAGTTGTTGCAGGTATCAATGATACATTCCTTTGTATTACTGAGTAATCATGTCCATGATATGAATATACCATAGTCTGTGCCTATTTCAATTCAAGTTGTTATAAACAATCGTGGCCAGGTTGATGTGCACGTATGTTTTTATTTCTCTGTGATAAATGCAATTGTTGGGTTATATGGTAAGAATATGTTTAGTTTTATAGAGATACTACCTAACTATGTTTTGGAATGGCTGGGCCATTTTACATACCCAGCATGCTGTTTTTTATTTTTTTAAAGTATAGCATCAATTCCTTAGGAAACTGATTCTCGATATAAATTCTCCAAATGGGAAAAGCCCATTGTGCACAGGTTTGTGATCATTATGTCTGACCATGTTATGTTTCTTTTGCAAGGCATCCTAATTGATGGGGAAAACTGAGATCCTAGTACATGGGCTACCAGAGACCAGCAGGTACAGAAGCTAAGTGGGATGGGTATGAGCAGCAGTGGACACATCAGGCCTTCAATTGTTGACCTCACTTTATCAACATGTTGCAATTCATTCTGGCATTCTAGATAATCAAAAGGCACTTTCATCAAAGAGTGCCCTTCTTCCAAGATGCTGAAACAATTTTTGAGCATTACCTTCTCGCCTGGACCATGTTCCTAGGATTTAGGAGTCAAGTGAACTTGATGTGTTGGAGGAGCAAAGAAGGTCAGTATTCCTCACGTTTATGTAGTAGTTGAGAGAGATTGTAGGAGACAAAGGTGGAGAAATGGGCTTTCTAGAACCTGGCAGGAAGTTTGGATTTTATTCTAAATATGACGGGAAGGTTTTGAATGTTGGAATGACCTGATCTGATTCATGTTTTATAATGAGTATTTCTTCTGCTATTCAGAAAGTGGATCGGAGGGGTGAAGGTGGGAAGGGAGCATGCAAAGGAATGAGCCAGAGGCTTTGCAGTAATCCAGGTGAGAGATGACTGTGGTCTGGGCAAGCGTTTTAGCAGTTGAGAGGGAGAGAAGGGAATGGATTTGGGGTAAGTTTTGGAGAACACCTGATAGGGATCGGACATGGGAAGTGAAAGACAGGCAGGGATAAAAGGACGCCTAGGCTTCTGGCTGAGCATCTGTTGGGAGATCTGGGGCTCTCTCCACTGCGCCACTGTAGTTTTAAAGGAAGCAACTTCTTGGGTTGTAGGAGATGAGCTCGTTGCTGTCTATGGGCGCTGTATTCCACGAGAACCAAGACTGGCCTATAGATTTGGTAGAACTTAGAGATGTTGATCACGTCCCAAATCCTTTAGGTTTTGTCCTGTCTCTGTACCTGTGGTAGATCACTTTGTAACTTTTGCTTCAGTTATCCCCCAAATGGCCCAGTTTCTACCCGAGTACTCCAAGCTCCCACTTCTGCTGCTTCCTCGGCACCTCAGCAGAACAGGAACTGCCACGCAGGGCACGGAAAGTTCAACAGCCTTGGCTCGGACCCTGGTGGATGAGTCCTGCCCTTGGCACCGTGCGGCCTCCTGGCTTGGCGAATCAGAAATGTTTTCCTGGTTCCCAACTTTCAGAGTTAGTATCAGAACTGACTTAATCTGAGAGGCAGCAGAGAGCCAAGGCACCTTGGCTTGGAGTCAGACCTTCCAGGCTCTTACCCATCAGGATTCTGACTTTGGAACAAGTTTCTTAACCTCTCTGTGCCTCAGTGTCCTTGTCTCCAGTAAGGGGATAATAATGGTGCCTCCTGCAAATGCTTATTGTGAGAATAAGATGAAATGTTTCAGGTCAAGTGCTTCAGACTGGGATGTATGCAATTACAACACTTAAAAACAGCACTTGAGAAGAGGCACTGGGTGACTTTCTTATGAAAAAATGATATTTATGAAAAGGGCATTAATAGCATTAAAAAGTTGGTTATTGTTTTTAATTTGATCACATCCTCCATTAGCCTTGCAGATTCCATTTCGCAGAAATAAGTACAGTTTTTGCATGTGCATCTCTGGGATTCAGATGAGAGGCTAACACACTCAGAAGCCTATGGGCCGAAGCAGGTAACACAAATAAAGGAGGGAGGCAGCCTGGGGTGAGGCAGGGAGCGCACACCCGGGTCCCTCTGTGCAGGCTGGCTATGGCTGAACCACAGCGGATTGGTCCAAAGCCAGCAGAGACACGTACAAGTTCTTCAAAAGAAAATGAGACCTACAACTTTGTGATAAAATTCCTGGGTTTATAAATGGTGGCAGTTAAAGAGCTTAAAAACAACTTGCTGGCTGAAGAAATAGACGTTTTAAGGGGCAGACCCATGGGCCACAAGTTTAGAAGCTGACCTAGGTTATTGAAGATTACTTTGTGAGGTCAGCAACGAATGTGATCCAGGAAAGGTACATTTAAAATGGTTTAAGCTGCAGAAAGCAGCCAGGAAGACAAGCCCAGTGGGTGATGCCCCAGAAGCTCCTCTGGGGTAGGAGACAAGTTGGACTTGTGGTGAAGGAGGATGCTGGAGAGATGAAGCAGTGACCCAAGGTGACCTGGGAATGCTCCAGAACGTGCTGCAGGGTTGGCCCCAATGCCGCGGATGTCTGGGCCTTGAATGTGCAGGTTGTTATTACTTCCTTGGAAGTCAGGGTACACAGGAGCCATATTGTTCAATCTCCACTGCTTCCTGGGGCCTGGACTGCACTTGCTCTGCATAGCTATGGCATCATCCATAGTTAGGTCACTGCTTGCCTTTATGTTGAGGCTCCTGTGGGTCTTACCTGATACAGGCATTGTGGATGGAGCAGAAACAGGAAGCCTGCTCAAATCCTATCAGGTCAGCCAGTACACAAAGCTCAACTGCAGAACAGGTGCACAGAGGATGCTAGAGTTTAGTTTCACTTCAATGAACTGGACTATCGCACAGTGATTTGGTTATAGTTTTCATAAAACCCAAAAATGCCGACTTAAGTCTTCATGATATTTATAGAATGTTCCTCCATCTGCTGGCAGAGAAAACAAACTGCCAAAACCTTAATAATCAAACATCTCATGCTATTTAAGCATTGTAGGAGAAAGCTAGTTGATCAGTGGTCCTTAACAAGGTCAGTTTTTGCCTCCAGGGGACACCAAACAATGCCTGGGGACAGTTTGGATTGTCCCTGCTGAGGGAGGGGTTTGCTACTGGCATCTAGTGGATAGACGCCAGGGATGCTTTAAACATCCTACTTTACATAGGGTTACTGGGCCCAACGGGTCGATAGTGACAAGGCTCAGAAACCTGCAATAGCTTGAAAGAAAAAAAAACATTCATGAGTGTTAATGAGGGAAGGTAAGTTTAGAAATGAAATTAGGGGCATAAATTAAAAGCTGCCATGTACTGGGTTAAAGGTGTGTATATATGTGATTATAGCAAATTGCTCTCTTCATGAACTCTTAGCTGGATTAATCAAAGCAATTATGCATTATATACATAACTTACAATATTTATGAAGCAACCTACCTCCTCTTATAATAAGGTTTTCAGTATAAAGGAGTTTAGAGCTGCACATAGAACACCACCCCTCTCAGGCCCCGCCTCCCTCCAGGATGAATAGGCTGGTGTCTGGAGCAATAATCATACAAACGCGTAGAGCCTGAAGAACAAGACCGAAGGACCTTGATCCTTCCAAGTGGACCCGCCAGTTTTGTCGTCTCTTCCCACTGTTCCCAGGAGCTGGTAGATTTTAACTCCTTTGACATCTTTCTTCACCGACAGATGTCCTCATTATAAAGGAAATTCAAGGGCAAGTAAATAGAGGCTGAGGAGTTTGTGCAATAAATGGGCAGTGGATTCACCACCCTTGTCGAGTAGAGTATTTGCTAGGCGGTACCCCCAAATTGAAGATGCAGGCCATTATTTCCAAAGGAGAGGCTCTATCCTGAAGTTCAGACTGAGCTCTTGAGGACAGAGGGTAACATGAAGTGGATGGAAGGGTTCAGGTATTGAGATGAAACACTGAATTTTGCAAAAATGTCTGATGGAAAGGAAGTAAGATTGGTATAACTGATTTCTTTTTCTGCAAAGATGGCTTTGGTTTCTGACATTTTCTTAAAGAGATAAGGCATTTCAGTTTCACTGCAAAGGGGCAGGGGCAGAGTTTGGCATTTGGAGGGAAGGATGCAAATAGCCAGTTAAACTAGGTGGATTTTTCCTCTTGCCTAGAAACAAGCTCATTCTGCAACTGTGGGAGTCATCCCACAAATGAACCAAACAGAAACCAAAAACAAACTGGCATATTTACATGGGGCCATTAAAAGTTTTATTAGTTCAGCTTCAGGGATGTACACATCCTTTTATGTTTTTTTCAGGTTAGTAATCCTCTCTCTTCGTTCCCATTAATAAACCTGTTTCTCCTTTGACCTTAAACAAAAATACGAAGACTTTGTACTTCCTGTGTACTTACCAGACATTATTGTAAGCACTTCATGTAGATTCATTTATATAAACCCCATTTGTGAAGTATATTTATTACCCAGTTTCCAAAGGAGGAAACAGACCCTGAAGAGTTAAATAATTTGTTAAAAGTAATTCAGCGAGGAATTGAGGGGCTAAAATTTCAAATTTAGGCTGTCTGGCTCCAGAACTTGAAATGCAAACATACTTCACTATGGTCTGAAATCAGGATTTAGATTTTTCTAAGCCATATGAGTCAGTTAGGCCAGAGGTGGAGATATTGAGAAAATCAATTCCTTGTTCATCTGAGATTTCTTTTAATTCTCCTTACTATCCTTGAAAAAAAGGAGCACTTAAGAATTTATAGATTTGGAGACATTTTAAGGCAGTCTTCTCAGATTGATGAGGTAGGAGTAGACAAGAAAATTGGCTGTTAGAAGTGGTTTGAATTCTAGTTAGACCTCCTAGCTGAGTGATGCTGGGCAAGTTACTTACCATCTCTGAAGCCTTGGGTTCCTCATTTGTAAAGTGGATAATAGCACATCTTTGAATTGTTGTAAGGAAAAAAATGATATAATTCAGGTGAAGTGCATAATGCAGTGCTTGGCACAGAAGGTTAGTTCTTGTTTTTGTAGGGATTCCAGTTGTGGATTTATAGAATGTGGGTGGATTAGCAAGCAGATCTCAGATAAACATTTTAAAACTGTGAGATTAAATTCTGGCCCTGCCACTGAGAAATAAGGTGACCGTGACTATTTGACTTTTTGGAAACTTTAATTTAAAAGGGACACATATGTATTAAATATTACATGAGTCCACGATATATGGCTATCTCTATCACCTACCAGCTGTCACATTTCTACTCTTCAAAATAGTGTCAGGCAAAACAAACAAACAAAACCCAGGAAGAGGAAGCTAGAGATGGGATGTCTAATGTGCCAACTTTGTGACAGAGAAAACAAACAAATGTTTACTACCTTGGTGGCAAGAAGTAAAATCACACACACTAGGACTACGGTGAGATGTGTAGAGCTGGAAGAGGTTTTTAGGGATTATTTAACTTGACATCATAATTCAAGCATGAGGGAATAAAAAACTAAAAGACTGGGCTGGTTGGTGTGTCCCAGGAAACGTGAAAGCAGCGATGTCCCCTCCCACTCCCACTGAGTCTTCAGAGAGAGAGATACCTCCCAATTCTGCGATTTGATTAGCTTTTCAGCTTTTTCTCACAGAATCTTACGCTTTTAAAATTAGGAAGGATCGCCCTCTAGAGGTCAGACTACAGGGAGAACTGCAAATTGGACTAGATTTCTGCAGATGAGATGCCCATTCATGAGGATTTGGGAGCTGCTAAAGCAACTCCTCATTCATTGTGACCCCTCATTTGAAATGCCTTTAAGTTTTGCAGATGGGAGGAGGCTTTACCATGTGGGATTCATTGGTATGATTCAGGTAATTAGGTCATGCGGTTTACCTCCCTTCTGATGCTTTCCCATCACACTAATTAAATAAAGCAACACTCTTGAATGACAAACCCCTTTCCTCAACAGGAAGTTCCAGAAGAGCAAATAAAAGACACAACAGTTAATCAGCAATACATAGCCTGCTTCTATTTATTCACTCCCATCACTACTTTAACTAACTTTACATTCATAATTTGGTTGAATTGTTGACTGGACCGAGTGTATTAAGATAGATTCTGGCTGTGCTCCTCTTATAGTGTGTGTTCATGAAAGTCATGAAATAAATTAATGAAGTGTGCTAATGGAGTTAAAGGTGAGAAAGGCTGTGGCACTTGGCTGGAGCACAGACGAAATCTTTTTGAAAATATAATTATGGTGATACTTAATAAAATATATTTATGAATGCTTAAGTAGAGTTAAAACTGGCATCCAAATTTAAGGTGCATATTTTTATTCAAAATTTCCTTCGCTTTGATCTTATCTAAGATATTTGAATGGGTCTACTTTGACCACTGAAGATCCAGTGCATTGATTTCAATGTTAGTAACCTTTCAGCACTGCAAGGCCGTTTTCAGAGTGGTATAATTTACATCTAGTCAGCAACCTGGTAATCAAATGTTAAATTCATTTCATCTTTTTATATAAGTGATTGTAAGTCCGGGGAAAGGAAATCCCAGGGCAAAATTTACCCCTAAAAACCAAAATCAGTCAAAGGGAGAAATAAAGTTTAAAACCCATTTTTGATTACAAAACTGCAGTCCAGCAGTCTTCTCTGCTCAAGCAGCAACCATACCCGCCCTACCCCTCCCCTCTCAGGTACAGATAAGCCCTCTGTTGCCCAGGTAATTACCCATTGATATGGAGATAAACTTCTCTCCACCACTGAGGAAAAGATGCAAATGCTCTAAAGCCATACTTCTTTCCACCTCTGAACACCTGTTGATATGCAGATGCACCAAAGCCAGGCGAGATTATTCTGGAAATGTTACAATTTTACCCACAATCCACCCCTCCAGAAATCTCACCTTACAATTTACTCCATCCCCCTCTTCTGACCAATCTAGTAACAGGCAATAGCAACAGCAATAAAATCTTGATAATCCTCAAGCCAGAGGATGCAGCCTATGCAGATTAAGCAAATGTACTTTACAGCACAATCTCTCACTAAGCACAAAATACATTTCTACACTTGTTTACTCATTCCTAACAATCATGCTAGATTGCTCACAAAACTTTTAACAAACATTAGACAAAGTCAAGCCTCTCTTTAAACATTATTTTCTTGAAACAGCAACACAATCATAATTCTCAAGCCAGAGGATTCAGCTAGGTTCAAAGTCCCATGCAGATTAAGTCCAAAGCTCGTCCATTCCAGCCATCACGTGGCAGATGCAGCCAGGGGGCGCATCCAGGACACAAAGACCTGGAAAGCAAATAACCGTGATTGTCGGGAGCCAATTTGCTGTTATTACAGGAATATACAGAAGGCCAGCTTCCAGGTCTTTTCCCCAAGGTGCCAGAAGAGCTAGCCATCGTTGGTCCATGTGTTGAAATGTCCAGGGCCACGTCCATTTTACTCCTAATTGCTGCACCCATCCTTGCAACACATGTCCAATAAAGTGGGTACCTTGATCGCTCTCAATAACCAGTGACCGACCATAGGCTGCAGAGAGACGCTCTAGGCCCCTCTTGGTGGTTTGCTGATCTGAACAACGTGCAGGGCCCTCCTTCTGGGCTTGGCTGACTTCTTCAAAGGTGAAAGACAAGCCACACCTATGGGCTCACATTGTCTTTTGAGGTGTCTGTGCCATGCCACTCCATGGCCCTTGGGTCCAGTCTCGCACCCAGCCCGTGATGGGATAGGTGGTTATTACCTTGGTCAGAGCTGTTCCAGCGATGGGCTCTGTAGCCAGCAAGGCACGGTACACAGCAGCCAGTTGCTTCAAGGTGACCTGGACCTCTGCTCCTTTCCATGGTTGTGGTCAGGCTCCGGCCTGCAGCAAGAGCAGCAGCAGTGGCAGAAGCAGTAGCCTTAGGCTCGGGCCACGGGCCGGGGTCAGCGTGGCCAGCAGCAGTGGTGGTGCCTCCACGACCACACAAGTGTAGACACATGTCCCTTGGTGTGAATGCTGCCTCTCCCCATCATTTTTAGGGGCGGCCCTCTCAAAGGTTGCACCCATTATGACAGATTTCAGGTTCACAGGAACCCTGCCGACTTTCGCCAGTTGTAAGTCCGGGGAAAGGAAATCCCAGGGCAAAATACCCCTAAAAACCAAAATCAGTCAAAGGGAGAAATAAAGTTTAAAACCCGTTTATTGCTTACAAAACTGCAGTCCAGCCTTCCTTCTTCTTTGCTCAAGCAGCAACCACACCGGCCGTCCCCCTCACCTCTCAGGTACAGATAAGCCCTCTGTTGCCCAGGTAATTACCCATTGATACGGAGATAAACTTCTCTCCACCACTGAGGAAAGATGAAAATGCACTAAAGCCATACTTCTTTCCACTTCTGAATGCCTGTTGATAGGCAGATGTACCAAAACCAGGCGAGATTATTCTGGAAATGTTACAATTTTACCCACAGTGATCCTAATAAATTGGTAATAGATAAGTAACAGAACTTGCAGACAGTATGATTTAGTTCTATGCTGTTTACCAACAGTCTGTTTAGAAAATTGTATTTAAGAAAAAGAAAAAGTATCATCTTTTTAAAAGATGCTGCATTTCTGAATGGCTTTTCAGATTTTCATTGACAGTGAGCTGAAAGCTGATTGGATCTTAACTGAGAGTTCTTTTAAGACCATAAATTTTAGAACTCAGGCATAAAATCAGTAACAAGAGTTAAAGCTTCAGCAGTATAAGTCAGAGAGCCTATAGGCAGCATGTGAAATTGACTTGAAACATACAGCACTTAAAACTCAGGATACAGAAGTAGATAACCAGGAGGGAAAGAAAATCGATGGCTAAGTACAGAATGTTGGATACTGACTTAAATTTAACAAGATGCGCAGAGAATACTTTTTGCATCAAGTATCCGATTTGTGTATAGTTTTAGGGAACTAAATATGACTGCCACTTAAATGGTATGTTGAAAAATATTTTTCCCCATTACATTCTTTATAAGGCCATGTGAATAAAGGCAAGTATAAAGTATCACTCAAAAATTACCTGAAATTGTCTTAGTTGATTTTAAGGAATGTTGTATCAAGTGATTATTAACTTGAAATTTGTACACTTTTTTTGGTGATGAAATTGCTTAGCATTTGTGGGTAAAATTGCAACAGTTTCTAAAGAATATCTCTCCTGGCTTTTAGTGTATTTGCATAACCTCAGGGATGGAGAGAAGTTCATCTGCATGTCAATGGGTAATTACCTAGGCAACGGAGGGCATGTCTGAACCTGAGAGGTTAAGGGGAGGGGCTGGTTTGCTGGCTTGTTGGCTTCTTCTGGAGCAGAGGAGAGAGATGGCCTTGGACTGTAGTTTGTAAACAATAAACGGGTTTTAAACATTATTTGTCCCTTTGACTGATTTCCGTTTTTAGAGATATTTTGCCCGGGATTTCCTCTCCCTAGACTTACAGCATTTGTTAAGTGTTTGAAATTATGAATGATCTAATGGGTTGCATTTTGATGTTTCTTTTAGAAAAGAAAGGATAAGTTATAGATTTAGTATTTGTACTTATGGAAGGACTGGGACACATTTTTTGAAAAATTAAGCTTAAGAAGCAGATTAACACACACACACACACACACACACACACACACACAATACCCTTCATGTAACAATTGGACATTATTTTTTCTCTAAAACAACTCAACTAATCTAGTTTGCATATGTGATATTGATTGGGCAACCAAACAATAGTTTAAGATAAAAATACATGATGTCATAAATATGCATTCCCCAAACTTAAAAAAATATCTTTTATCTTATTGTATAGGCTGTACCCTTGGAAGAACTGCAGGGCTCTGAAATCAATAACAACGATTTAGTATGTTCTTATGACTAAAGTGGCACTCTATCATAATGGATAGCAACATCTGTACCAAACCAGAATATTTTATGTTGTAAAGACCTTTATTTTACAGGGCAGACTAGGGTCATATCCCGGTCTGATTGAGTTTGAGTTTCCTGCTCCTGGCATTGGACCCAGTGGTCAACCAGCTGCATTTTTCCTGAGGTTTGCATTCAGCCACAGTTTGGTTAAAAAATGATTTTTTTCTGGCTGTGTTTTTAGAGATGCTCATAAGGTCAAGCTGGTAGTTTTAAGCTTGAGGGGCACATTGTAATGCTCCCCAGGATCTGAGGAATGAATGCAGACCCCTTAATGATGGCTTAATCAATTCAGCATTGTGCTCAGAACAGCTCCTAAAATGCTATGGTTCAATTTCAAATTGCTAATCACTGTGGTTTGCACCAAGAAAACACATGCAAACCAAGTGACATTTAGTTATGGCCAGCACTACAGGGATAGATAGATAGATAGATAGATAGATAGATAGATAGATAGATAGATATAGATGGCTATGTAATTACACACCCTTTTATTTTAGGTAAAACAAATGAGAAAAGCATTTTAAATTTCTCTTGGATGCTTAATAATCTGTTGATGTTTGCTCAGTAGTGGTGCAGTGAAGGTAGGAGGTTAGGAAGAAACAGTTAGTGAAAGCTAAAAAAATCAGGAAATAATGAAAAACTGTGACTTGCATGGAAGTAAGGAGAATTAGCATGAATGTTTCCTAGAGTACCAACTGTGGGTAAAAGTGAAACATTTCCAGAATATCTCGCCTGGCTTTAGTATATCTGAATATCAATAGGCATTCAGAGGTGGAAAGAGTTATGGCTTTAGTGCATTTGCATCTTTCCTCAGGGGTGGAGAAGTTTATCTCCATATCAGTGGGTGATTACCTGGGCAACAGAGGGCTTATCTGTACCTGAGAGGTGAGGGGGAGGACCGATGTGGTGGCTGCTAGAGCAGGAGAAGAAAGATGGCCTGAGACTGCAGTTTGTGAGCAATAAACGGGTTTTAAACTTCATTTCTCTCTTTGACTGATTTTGGTTTTTTAGGGGTATTTTGCCCTGGGATTTTCCGTTCCCTGGACTTACACTTAGTGTAGTCGGCAGGGTTCCTCTGAACCCGAAATCTGTTATAACGGGTGCAACCTTAGGGAGGGCCGCCCCTAGAAATGATAAATGATGGGGAGAAGTGGTGCTCGCGCCGAGGGACATGTGTATACACTTGTGTGGTTGTGGAGGCGCCACCACCACTGCTGGCCATGCTGACCCCGGCCCATGGCCTGAGCCTAAGGCTACTGCTTCTGCCACTGCTGCTGCTCTTGCTGCCAGCCAGAGCCTGGTCACAACCATGGAAAGGAGCAGAGGTCCGGGTCACCTTGAAGCAACTGGCTTCTGTGTACCACGCCTTGCTGGCTACAGAGCCCATCACTGGAACAGCTCCGACCAAGTAATAACCAACTATCCCATCGTGTGGGGGTGTGAGATTGGACCACCCACTTTATTGGACATGCCTTCCAAGGATGGGTGCAGCAATTAGGAGTAAAATGGACGTGGCCCTGGACATTTCAACACATGGACCAACGATGGCTAGCTCTTCTGGCACCTTGGGGAAAAGACCTGGAAGCTGGCTTTCTGTGTATTCCTGTAATAACAGCAAATTGGCCCCTGGCAATCACGGTTATTTGCTTTCCAGGTCTTTGTGTCCTGGATGCGCCCCCTGGCTGCATCTGCCGCGTGATGGCTGGAATGGACGAGCTTTGGACTTAATCTGCATGGGACTTTGAACCTAGCTGAATCCTCTGGCTTGAGAATTATGATTGTGTTGCTGTTTCAAGAAAATAATGTTTAAAGAGAGGCTTGACTTTGTCTAATGTTTGTTAAAAGTTTTGTGAGCAATCTAGCATGATTGTTAGGAATGAGTAAACAAGTGTAGAAATGTATTTTGTGCTTAGTGAGAGATTGTGCTGAAAAGTACATTTGCTTAATCTGCATAGGCTGCATCCTCTGGCTTGAGGATTATCAAGATTTTATTGCTGTTGCTATTGCATGTTACTAGATTGGTCAGAAGAGGGGGATGGAGTAAATTGTAAGGTGAGATTTCTGGAGGGGTGGATTGTGGGTAAAATTGTAACATTTCCAGAATATCTCACCTGGCTTTGGTACATCTGCATATCAACAGGCGTTCAGAGGTGGAAAGAAGTATGGTTTTAGTGCATTTGCATCTTTCCTCAGGGGGTGGAGAAGTTTATCTCCATATCAGTGGGTGATTATCTGGGCAACAGAGGGCTTATCTGTACCTGAGAGGTGAGGGGGAGGGGCCGGTGTGGTGGCTGCTAGACCAGGAGAAGAAAGATAGCCTTAGACTGCAGTTTGTGAGCAATAGATGGGTTTTAAACTTTATTTCTCCCTTTGACTGATTTTGGTTTTTGGGGGTATTTTTCCCCAGGATTTTCCATTCCTTGGACTTACACAACTTTTTTATTAAAAGACTTTTTGGTTCCCAAGAAGGGAAGATAGCTCACCTATTGGCCTCCAACTGAAGTGTTGTGGCAGCAGATTTGTCTTTTAATAATACTATTTTATTGACGTAAAATGCTGTGATTGTGTATGTAAGAGAGAAAGTAAGAAAGAGAGAAAAATTTTGTTGATATTCAGGGAATACTGTAATTGTCTTTTTTCTGGGAGAGAATCCCTTAAAAATCCTCTTTTTTAGAACAAATGGTCAGTTGATCCTAAGTTTTGTTTGCAAATAAAGCTTTGTTTGCAAATAAAGTTTCATTCCTGTTACTAGCATGAGACTCCAACCTTAATTTCTGTATTCCACAAGTACCAATGCTTAACCAATTGGTGAAAGAATACTGAGTGATATCTGAGACCCTAAGTTGGTATCTGCTCTATATCCCCACAAATGTATTTCCTTCCCCTCTTCACTTTGAGGAATCAGAGACTGACATCTACTTGCCTCCTTTCATTCAAGAATGATTTATTTAGAGAAAAGTTTTTCGAAAGAAGACATAGGAATTTCTGTCTTTTCCTAGTGTATCCCAACCCCCATGGTTGTGCCAGCCTAGCTCTGCCATAAAGTATAAAGACTGAAAGCTGGATCTTCACTAAAGTGCAAAGGATGTGCTCTTGAGGAGGAGAGACTCACAGGTCAGAATACTCCTACAAATCTGATAGCATTTTTTATCAGTTTTCTCCTATTTTCAGATGGTGACAACTTGGTAGTACAGTGATTCATAGACTCTGGAACATGTTAAAAGACTGCGGAAAATCTCTTAGGCATTATTTCAGTGGCTGAAAATACGCAGGGAAATTTTTGATACATCAACGATACAGTCAATCTTTCTAATACTATGCTTTGAGAGAACTGAGAAAGAACTATGATAAATAAGCAAACAAAAATTCATTGAATGTGGATGATTTTATATTAATACCTCGACATCATGGACAATAGACCAAACATGGCAATTATATAATGTTAGTACTTACCAGCTATTCCTAGAAGATGCGTGTGTGTTTAAATATACAAATGCAGATGTCCCCAACTTATAATGGTTTGATTTATGATTTTTTTTTTTACTTTATAATGGGACAAGAGTGACTCATTCTGTAGAAACTCTACTTTGAATTTTGAATTTTGATCTTTCCCAAGGCTGGTGAAAAGATCTCCTTGTTTTGCCTCATGGTGGCAGCCAGCTGCAGCCACCCGTGAGGGAACCACCAATGACTTACAACCACTCTGTCCCCAGACAGCCATTGTTTTTCCCTTTCAGTACCGTATTCAATAAATTACATGACACTTCACCACTGTCCTGTAAAATAGGCTTTGTCTCGGATGATTTTGCCCAACTGTAGGCTAATGTAAATGTTCTGAGCGTGCTTAAGGTGGGCTAGGCTAAAAGCTCTGATGTTTGACAGGTTAAGTATATTTAATGCATTTTCAATTTATGATGAGTCTATTGGGATACAACCCCGTCCTGAATCAAGGAAGACCAGTACACCCATTTACGTATCCCACACCAGATCATTATCGAGCATGACTATAGACTTAAAATATGCTCATCACCTAACATCACCAATAATGTGTCTCTCTGTTCCCGGTTTATGTTGGCTTCATTCTTAGGCAGGTTTCCCCTGTAGTGACAAAGATGGCATCATGCTGGCTTAGCACTGTCTGGAAAAACTTCTTCTTTTACTCAACAATTCTAATAAAGAGGCTAGAGCCAATTCCCTTTGAAACATCTTGAGTCACCAGTCCACCCTTGAATCAATAACTCTGGCCTGGAAAATGGAATGCTCCTGTTGGCTAACTTGAGTCACATGCCCAGGGTGGGGGTGAGGGAGTGGGGATGGGTCAGCTCATCAAAGCATGTGGCCTAGGAATTGGGCAAAGGATAGTTCCCTAGAAGAAGACCAGGTCTTGACTTACAGAGGGGTGGCTGGATGTCGGCCAGGCTAAAACAGTAGATGTCTCCTATAAGATTTCAAAATCTAATGGGCTTTAGAGCCTGTTTTTTAAAGGAAGGGATGATGAAATGGGCCTTACCTTACTTCATGGGATCAAATTCAATCCCTTGAATGAACTTCTTTGAGACTTGCAAAAAGGCAGATACTGACCATATGCTGGTGTCCCTAGCTGGAAATTTCTATAACTTCATGGAAACCTTAAATACATTACATTTACCTGTCTCGGCCATACTAGTCAAGAAATGACATATTTCGAGAGCTTTCAGACTTTTGCAAAAAGTCACTGGAGAGGTAATGGCAGAGCAAGAACCTTAGCTTCACTCACCCTCTTTGACAAGCGTTTTAAGTTTTAGCAGAATCTGCATAATGGGTAATTTGCAGGGAGATATTGAGAATAGACACTGTTACTCTGAGAATTTCTCTTACACAAGTTGACTTACTTTTTAATAGTGGGTCTTTTCTTTGTAAGGAGTGCCGCATTATGGGAGGACATGGAGAATTTAATGATTAAGTTAAACAATAAACTCTTTAAATTACTTTAATTTCCAAGGAAGTCAACAATTCCATTAGTGGAGGTACAAATAAGCAAATAAAACCTTGAAACAATCAGAAAACCCTGTACAAAAGGCAAAAGATTAGAAAAGACTTAGAACCCTGGGGCATAAGTAATATAATTAAAAGCAGCGTTTAAAAAAAGAAATTGTCTCAGAAAGCAGAAGGCACCAAGGGAGTTGCCCTGTTTCCCAGAAGCTTTGTGACCTCGAATGCATCAGGATGATTTAGCATAGTTGTTATATTTTCTCATATTTCGTAAAAGATAGAAAACATATCACATCATCTATCTAGCATATAAAAAACATTTTGAAAAGGCCAATGCTCTTGTTTAAATGATATTTATATGTCACAACCTATAGTAAAGGTAGGAAGGGAACACAGTATTATGGGAGAAAATGGAATAAAATAATAGATAGTTGTGATCACTTTTTAGGGCTTAAAAATGCCAGACATTGTGCTAAATATGTTTCCCACAGTTTTCTTCTTAAAACCTCAGTGCAACCTTGAGAGATGGATCCTTGTTATAGGCTGAATCATGTTGCTCAAAAATTCATATGTTGAAGTCCTAGCCCCAATACCTCAGATTGCAAAATTTCTTTGGAAATAGGTTAGTCACAGATGACATTTGATAATATGAAGTCATAACGGAGTAGCACCAGCCCCTACTCCTCTATGACTGGGGTCCTTAGAAAAGGGGGAATTTGGACCCAGGCACTCACACAGGGAGAACACCGTGTGGAGGTGAAGGCGGAGCTCTGGAAAACAAGGACCACCACAGATGGTCATCAACGGCTAGGGGAGCAGCATGGAACCTCACTGCCCTCTGAAGGGACCAAGACTGTTGACACCTTGATCTGAGACTAGCAGTCTCCAGAATTGTGAGGCATTTAACATTTCTGTTGTTAAACTCTCCAGTTTGTGGCACTTTATTATAGCAGCCTTACAAACTGAGACAGCGCTATTATTATCCCCATTTCATAGATGAAGAGGCTCAGAGAGATAAACTTGCCCAAGTCAAACAGTCAGCAAAGGGCAGAGCTGAGGCTGGCTTCAGGTTGCTCCAACACTGTTTTAAAGTCTTCCAGTGTTTTCCAGAAACAGACCCAAGGGCCACTTCCCTAAGAATCACTTGGGATGCTTGTTCAAGCTGCAGATTCAGGGTTTCACCCTAGACCCACGGAGTATGAAACTGGGGAAATGGGACAAGAAATTGAACTCTAAATAAATACCCTTAATAGTTATTTTGTTTCTGAAATTAGAGCCCCTCAACCTCCTCCCTATGACCTATTGAACTTGGAATAATTCAAGTACTAACCCAGGGTTACTCATCATCAGATGTGGCACAAGTTTTTCTCTGGACTTAAGATACGGTTTTTTTTTTTTTATTAAGTGAGAACAATACAGTCTTTCCTGTCTTACCTCCCAGGTTCAAATCAAATCTCTTGAAAATAAGAGTTAAAAAATTATGAAGGGTTTTAGATAAGGCAAGGTAATATAAGGTATCCTTTTAGGTCACTTGATGGAGAGACTGTGGAGGAAGTACTACTTCAGTGCAAATCCTACCCATTTCCCTTGAAACAGTACATGCTAAATTAGTGGTTATGATCTGGGAAGATCTGCTTCCTTTTTACCACAACCAATGCTCTGCCTATCTGTGGTGGGGAATTCCTTTTTTCTGTGGCACACGATCATGTACTATGCTTCTAAGAAAGCTTTGCTCTCATATCTTCTAAGTTTAAGGTGAACCTAGAAAAGCAGACGATCTTTTCCTTGATTATGTTAGTGTTGTTTATTCCTTCAGACATGGAATAATTAATGATGCCTTTTTTTTTTTTTGATGAGTGCACTTTCTTTTTGAGCAAAGAAGAGTGAGGACGGGCGTCTGTATTGTGCCAGTTCCCACTGATGGGGATCCTGATGTGGGGTTGCAGGTACTGCTGCTGAGAGGTGCTTCTACATTATTATTTTTGCCCTAATTACGGATTCTCAGAATCCTCCCTTAGCCAGATTCACTGAAACATGCAGAGGGCTGTATTGATTCAATTGTTGCTGCTTAACAAAACACCCCAACACTTAGTGACTTAAACACAATGATTTATTATCTCTCACATTTTTAAGGGTCGGCCGCGTCGGACCTCTACTGCTTTTACCTGGGCTCACTCAAGCAATGGCATTCAGCTAGAGGTCGCCTCTGCTCAAAGTTCCCGGTGGCCTTTCTTTCACATCTGGCAGGCGCAGGCTCTTGGCTGGGGTGCCTTGATTCTCTATGACCTCTCATTCATCACGAGGCTAAATTAGCTTCCTCACATGGCAATTTCAAGACAGTTTTCCAAAAGGGCAAATGTGGAAGCTGCAAGGCCTTTGAGACCTGGGGGCTGGGAGTTGCATGACATCACTTCCTATTGGTTAAAGCAAGTCACGAGGCCAGCTCAAGTTCAGGAAGTTGAAGAGGTCTGAATCCAAGTAACTTGCAATTGTTACTCATATTTACCTGTTTCTACTATATATTTAAGAATCAATAATTGGAGATGTTATATTATTTGTATTAATTTGGGATTGGAAGCATTGCACAGGATTGTTTCAAGAGGGCACCTTATAAACAACCAGGTGTATTGAGCTTCATGAGCATATGTAGAGCTCATCTTGCTTAAAGAAAAACAAACCGAACCTGGCAAAAATCCAACCATATAGCGTTATGCTTTTGAAAGGAACCTCATGGCAGACAGCTGTCTTTGTTTATTTTCTAAAGGAAGGGATTTAGGCTTGCTCACAAAAATAAACACGGTATTGTTATTATTATTAATTATTATGTAGAGTCTGTTTTTTCTTCGAGGTAATGAAGAGTTCACTTATTAAAGTAAGGAAGACTTATCACAGCCAAGAATGTCCCTAGAAAAATAATTTTGTGAAGAGATAATTATGGCATTAATGGTAATAGCTAATTTTATCAGAAAATTCTTGAGAGGATCATCATTACTTAAGGATCTGTATCCTTATTTTAAAGTGAGGTGTTTTTCTCTGATTTATACTTAGTTTCTCAGATACCATTGCAAGTTCCTGTGATGTCCATTATAAGTTCCAGCCCAACCCTGTCAAAAAGGAATTTTTCACTCATCATCCAACTATTTGTAGGCTGTCTCTCCTCAAATATAGAACCATTGAGTATGCCACCAGGCTGCATAGAGTTAACTTTCATTTACCAAACGAATAGAGTTTGAAGATAATTTTTGATTTTTGACAAAACTGAAATGGTAGACTCTGTGGCAAATTGAAACAACACCTTGCCTCGAGCTTTTGTAGGTCCTCCCATCCAGAGGTGGAGTCAGTTTGCCCTCCAACTGACTCTAGGCCGGCCTTGTGACTTGCTTTGACCAAGAGAATGCAGCAGAAGTGACATTGTATGAGTTCTGATGTCTAAATCTCAGAGACCTTGCACTTTCCCCTTGTTCTCCCTGAATACTGCCCTGAGGTCACTATAAGGGCAAGAAGTTCTGTCCTACTAGAGGGTGAGAGGCCATGGGGAAAAGAGAGGGCCTTGACAGCCAGCCAGAGAAATCCACTCATCTGAGCGAGGTCATCTTGGACCTTCCATCCAACCAGCCTTGCAGGTTGAGTTCCGAGCATGAAGAGCCCGGGTAAAAAGTCAGAAGAACCACCCAGGCATCTCACAGCATTGTGAAAAATAGCACATTACTACTATTCTAAGTCACGCAATTTTGAGATGGTTTGTTATGCAAAAATAGGTGACTGAGACATAATCTTTGATGCTGCGATCACCTTTTCAATTTCCTTCTTTCCCCAACATTTCTTTGAGCAGACGAAAAGATTTGCCTTTCCTTCTTTGCCCAGATACCTTGGGAGGGTGGCATTTCTTCACCTTTCACAGAACTCTTTCTCCTCATTTCCTACCCAGTTTTCCAGGGACATCCCCTCCATCTTCCTTGAATGATTTATCCCGGAGATACTTCTCAAGTTTTACTTCCAGTTCACATCTTACCATCAGATTCTCCTTGGATTTCAGTTTCAACAGGAATTTGGACAAGAATTGCAACTGCCTTGGTTGTATTGATTCATGACAGTTGGTTCTCTTTTTGGATAATGATTTCTGCTTTCTCTCCTTCTCTCTCAGTCCTCTTCTCTTGAGTTTTCCCTTGTTACCCTACACTGATTCTGGCTGAGATTCAATCCCCTTCCTAAAAGCTAATGGAAGAGATTAAGATTTGCAAATACATTTGACCCAGAATGATTTCATTTCCAGTGATCAAATGGTAAAGAAGGCACACTGTTAAGAAAATGTGTGCTGAACAGCCTGGGGTAGGAGGGAGAAATACCCAATGTGGACATCAGCACATTTTTCAATCCTGTCTATAAAAATTTGTTTTAAGTGTGGAAAGTTTCACTTTCTAGTCACATCTTTCTATCTCACCAGGTATTAAAGCAGTGACCTTGTGTGTACTTTTCCCAACACTAAAATTTGTGTGGAAATTGTAAGCAGGAAAATGAAAGAAAGAACAGGACAAAAGAAACATTTTATTTTTCAAGACTCAAAGGCTCATCTTGTCTTTCAAAAGAAAACCAAAATACCTTCTGCAACCCAATAGCTGATTGGAGGTAAATTGGATTATTTTATCTTCTTACCATTCCACTTTTCCATTACAAAACTAATATATTCTTCATGTACACTTCATTTTTAAACATCTAAAATGTTAGAAAGTTGCAATTGAGAGAGAGGGTATAGATAATCCGTCTACGAAGCCCGTTTTTATAGCTTCAAGAGCAGGAACCCTGAGGGGTCAGCTAACTTGCCTGGGCAGTAGAATTTCTGCCACCAGAGGTTGTGACTCTGGCCCACTTTTGTGGTCTGATTGTGATTGAATTCAACCGGGATCTTGGCTGAGGCTTCCATATCCAAGATGGCCTCTTTTCCGGGGCCCTATCTGTGCGGTGCCTCCTGATTCAGTAGTCTAGCCAAAGCTGCTTTGCCACATGGTGGCTGGCCTCCAAGAAGGAGCATTCCAAGAAGTCAAACCCAAGTGTGCAAACACTTACAGGACCTCTGCTCGCATCACCCTTGCTAATTTCCCACTGGCTAAAGCAAGTCATATGGTCAAGGCTGGAGGTGATGTGGAAGGGACTTACTTCATAATGGCATGAGCACCAGTGGGTAAAGATCCTTGGGGGCCACCAATGCAGCAATCTATGGCACCTACATTGTGTCTTCTTTATCCATAGCACCTGTGACCTTTGAATGTGCTCTATAGTCTACTCTCTTGTTTTTATGCTGTCCATTGTCTGACTCTCTTCATTAGAATGCAAGTTTCATGAGATGAGGAGCTTTATTTTGTTGTGTTTTGAATGAATACATGTTGGAAGACGTTATAAACATGATGTAAAATAAGAATGAAAAAGTCCACTCATAAATTAGAACTTTTTCTATTAGCACCTCAAAGTATATAAAAGATGGTGGGCTCAATACTGTGCTAATCCTCCTTCTTGTGAGATAATAACAATCATCTAACAAGGGTGTAGAAATCATGCACCCTTCACCCATTTCATATTGGTTGAACACTGCTCTGTCCTAGGAACCAGCAAAACAGGGCAGAGGACAAAATAGACACAGTGCCTGCCCTCCTGGAGCTTAGGTACTAACGCCAAGGCAGAGGAAAACAAGTGAACAGACCAAAGGATTATATGTTAGCATGAATGTCACAAAGTAAACAAAGGACTAAGAAGAATGGGGGTGGGGGAGGTACCTACTTTGTATCTGGGGTCAAAGCAGATACAAAGAAAAATTTTTCCTACAGAATGGCATTTAAACTGAGATCCAAAGGGTAAGAATAAATTAGCTACACAAACAATGTAGGAGAGAGCTCCCAGGCAAGAGAAGAGCTGGTGTGAAGGCCATGGGACAGGACAGCACTTGGGGCTGTCAGTGAGGGGAATAAGTGTGCCGGCTCTAGAGTCAAGAGTTCAAATCCTCCTTCTGTCCCTCACTAACCATGCAGCCTTTGTGGCGAGTTTCTTGACCTCTTTGTGCCTCAGTCTCCTTATCTGTAAAGAAGGGTCCTCCATGAAATTTAATGCAGGCATTAGCAAGCCATTTGGGATTTACCCCTTCCTCAAAATATAATGAGAACCCATTCAAAAGCTTTTAAAAAGAGAGCAATATCATTTGTTTTCTATTTTGGAAGATCATTTTTTGCTGTTATACAGAAAGGGATGGGAGGAGGCAGGTATGGAACAGACACACCAGGTGGGAAAGAGTTCAGTTAAGAGGAGGAGGCAGATTTGGACAATTGACAGCATTTGTGGATAGCTGGGTGGGGAAAGGTGGGAAAGCAAAGCATCTAAAATGACCCTAAGGTTTCAGATTTTAACAACTGGGTGAATTAAGGGGACATTTACCTGGCTTGAAGGATCATGGTCCAGGTCTGTGCCTCTAGGACACCTCAGGCTTAGCCTCTATGCTGAAGTGTGCACTCCTCAAGTCTGGCAATGACTCCGGTCATCTTTTGTATATATGGGAATTATATTTAAATACTGCCCTCTATGAACCTGGCGTTGTTTAGGGGCTATATAGGTGGTAACTCTTAATACTCAGACAACCCTCTGAGGTAGGTACTGTCATCATTACCATTTTATAGCTGAGGAAAGTCATGCAGCAGTAAAATAAGGGAACCCAAACAGAGTCCAGGGACTCAAGCTCCAGAGACTGCACCCTTAACCACTTAATTACCTGTGTAGATTGTGATACTAAGTAAAATATGAGGAGCATTTTTGGCTTTAAGATAAAATAAGCACACATAAGAGGAAGTATAAAAATCCTATGTCTGGGTCTGGGTGAGTTATCAAGGTAGACACGCCTGTGTATAACACTGTGGTCAAGCAGTGGGACATTTTTAGTACCTAGAAGCCCATTTCATGCCTCCTCCCAGTAACTACCTTCCCTTCTCCAAAAGTAATCACTCACCTCACTTCCAACACTATAGCTAGGTTTTTCTTGCTTTTGACTTAATATAAATGGATTATAAGATTTGCCTTTCTTAGGACAAAAATATTCCCTGTTTTGGAACAGTTGGGTTGTTCAGTGGGAATAGAACAAATTGCTTCTAAATGCTGCAGAGAAATCACTGTGCCCAGGCAGTGCAACTGGTAGCCAGGCTTGGAATAAACTTCCTTAGAGTCGTCTAGCAACAGATGGTATAGTCTATTTGGAGAGAAAAGAAAATGATGTAAAAGGGAATTCTAAAGACGACATCTCGAGCATACATACACAAAAATGAGGGTGAGGGGAGGGAAATAGTCAGATGGAATTAATAATGTGGGAAAATGGGAGGTCAACTCATTACCAAGGACAGGGCAAGTGCAAGTGGGACATTCGTGGAAAACTCATTTACTTGGTTGGGATGTTTGAGGTGAGGGACCATTTGGAGGGGGCCCCTATTTCATTCATTGTGAAAAACAACAAAGGTAAGCTCTTAAACACCAGTAATAGAGAATAAAACTATGTAATATGGTATGGTTTATGTGATGTAATAAAAAAGATTAAGGGATGGTATAGGCTTGCAATCGTTAGTTAATGACAAGCTGCGTGAGTAATGAAAGGGACTTTGTAATCCGACGCCTGCAGTTTTTAGAAGCCCAGACTAGTTATGTGAACGGAGACACAGTTAAGCAGGACACACCCTGAGGAGGGACAAAGAAAGCCAAGGCCAGAGCCTGGGTTTTGTGAATATTCAGGTCTTCACACTGTACCGAACTGTCTTCCTCATGAGGTCAGGATGTCTATATGAAGGTGGTGGTGTCAGATCTTAAAAAGGGGAGCTGGAATCATATTCAGGGGTCATTTTGCTTACCGTGTTTTTCTCCCTTCATGAAAGACCAAAGGGCACTGTTAGTAGAAAATGGTTCCTGTAGGTTTGAGGGTGCGATGACTGCTTATACCAGGAACAGAAATGATTCTTTCCTTTCTCTGGTTGTTCTTCTCCCATTTCTTCAAAAGCTGGCTCCATCTCATCCTTCAATCTCAGGTCCTAAAAGATGAACCTAATTATACTTTATTTAGCACTTAGTGGATTTAATTCTCAGTGCTTATTACAATAAGCATTTATTTGATATGATGTCTGTGATATTCTTCTTACCTGGAAAGCTCAGATGTTCAGGTTTAGTGTTGTTCTTAATAAGTGGAGAAGCAATACCACTTTTAATGAAAGATTTTGGTACAACGTTTGGTATTTATTTTATGGGTTTTTTTTTGTTTGTTTTTTGATTGCTTGCTTGGCTGGTACATCTCTGTGCCTACTTTCCTAACTATATTGTAAACACCAGCCCATGGGGAACCAGTCTGAAGAGAGTTCACTGCAATAATCCCAGCCCTGGCACAGTACTTCACCCATAGTGGGTGTTAATTTAGATTGTCTGAGTAAATGAATGAACTTTGTGAAAGAGAGAGGTGGTAACCACCTGTCCCTGAATGGCAGGCTCTTGTAGAAGCAAATTGCTCTTGATATAAAGTGACACCATACCTTTGGAAACTTGAAAGCTGTGTTTCTATGAGCAGGTTAGAGTACTCTTGATACCTTTCACTGTACATGGACCCCAAGTTTGGAAAGCCAGAGAAGCTGCAGAGGAATGAATCATCTTGATTCTATTTTTCAACCCTTCTTAAAGTCAGTCCAGTACAAAAGAGTTGACTTTCCCCATGTGTTCAACATCTAGGATATTTTCCTGAGTAGGCTCACACTGTGGAAATTAAGTATGCTTTTCTAGTGGGATTTTGTTTCTATTTTCTGGATCATCCCAGTGAATCTGGGGTGCTACACAATTGCCTCACTGGCTGGTTTACCTAAGTGTGCATTCGAAATTCTGGAGACACATGCAACTTCTTAGAGCTGAAGTCAGTCTGCGGTTGGACCCTCATTGGCGTTTTGAGATGTCATCAACCCAGGGAACACTGGGCTCCTCCTCCCTGACTAGCCTACACATGCAGAGTGGGGGGTACACTTATTTTAAGGTGTATGTTCACATGGCCATGATTTCTGCAGCTCGGGAGGTGCAGAATAGTGCAGTGAATGGTATGAATGGTGGTTAATCCCAAGGGAGTCAGACTGTCTGGATTCAAACTCTGTGTTGCTTAGTGGTAGTGTGACTTTGTCCTATCTTGGTGACCACCTACCAATATTTGTGCCTGGATTTTTGCCTGTAAGGGCTAAATTTCTTGCCTATAAAGGTCCCTTTTTCCTTGGACTTCTGAAACCAAGAGGCATTTCCTATGCTCAGGCATGGTGAGAAGTCACCTGCAAAGTGGTATACGTGGATATTCTCCTTGCCTGGGAAATGCCAATGTCATGCTTAGCATTGTTTCTAATCAGTGGAGAAGCAATACTGCTTCTTGTGAAAGGTATTTGGCACCATATCCAGGCTTATGGGCATGCTGGAACCAAGATTCCCAGGTCGGTAGCAGGGCAGCAGGTGCACAGGTAAGCAGGATTAGGTTGGCAGATGGCCAGAGGTGTGGCTTTTCATTTTACATTTTTTTTTTAAGCTTACTGCAACGGATTCTTTTTCTTAAGCAAATGTTACAATACATGTTGGCAAAATAGTGCAAACATAAATGAGACCATATGTTGAAGTATTTATTTTCTTATTAGGCAAATACTGTTAATTTAAATAGTGAGTATCTGTTGTGAATATATTTTAATGTGAATACAGCAATAGCTAAAATACCTTAAAAAATAAGGCCCATACTACCTTTTTTATCTTTTTCATGATTTTGCTACCATCTAACATTTGTGCATTTCAAAAACATTTCAGTTTCACAAACTCTTCAATCTGTTGCAGATTCAAGTAAGAGGCTCAAAATAAAAACCCTCAAGACTGGGATAATAATTTATCCCTTGGCTTGTTTATCTGGTTAAAAGTCAAAGTTAACTGCAAATTAAATGGTCCATATCGTCAACTAACAGTTAATAGTCTCTTGGGTTAGTTAGGATACAAGGTAAAAGATAAACACAGATAAATTTGTTTTTAGGCTGCATGACCTATTTACACACTGTATTATACTTTAAGTAGATTTTACGTATGTCCTTCAGCTAAATCAAAACATAAGCTCAGGCATTTGATTTACTTAATTTACCTAACTTGGACTGGTTATTTACGTTAGACTAACCAGTGAGCTATGAAATAATGTTTAGTAGTTTGGCTTCTGTCCTAAATCTTGACAAACTGCTTTATAAACCTGACATTCTTAGTGTTTTTGGTTTTTTTTGATAACTATTTTTATGTAGAAATCTTAAGGTGAACACACATTAGGCCCAACTACCCTTAAGAAATGGGAACAAAAAAAAGAAAAAAAGAAATGGGAACAAAATAGCTTTGGGATGAACAGAACCGGAATGTTTGGAGTCTGAACTGGACCAAGGGAAGTAGAAGAGAGATGCTAAACTGGGGGTTGCAAATTTTGTGCCAACTGGTTTCAGGTATGTAACTACATAGGTAATGAGGGCTGGATGTGAAGGGATAAATCAAGACTGATTCAGTCCCCTTGTGAGGGTGCAGCATGGAGGGGTGGGGGCCGGAACAGCCTAGAGAGCTCAGTCCCAGCAGAGGCGGGGCCTATCCAGCCGGGTCACCACTCAGGTCTGCAGGAACAGGCTGCCAGACCTTCAGACTCTTGGAGACAGACAGGACATACAGGATACACAGACAGGTGTATCTGCTGTATTGCCAATGAGTTTCAGCCCCAAACAAGTTCACTATGGATTCAGTGAGACCAAAGAAATGACAGCGGAATGTTCTTGGAGTGAAAGGGGCTCATATCCAACCCATTCTTAGCGTTTTTAATCAAGGTTTCTGCCCAATTTTTTTCTATTCTTGGAAAACTTTCTTTTTTATGCCCAAGTAAATGCACACATCTTAACCACTGTGGTAGACAGAATAATAACGGACTGCCAAAGATGCCCTCATCCCTGAACAAAGTCATTTGTTACCTTACATGGCAAAAGAGACTTGGCAGAGGTACTTCCATGAAGGTCCTTGGGATGGGGAGATTACTCTGGATTATCTATGTGGGCACAGTGAAATCTCAAGAGTTCTTTACAGTGGAAGAAGGAGGTCAGAGTGATACAATGTGAGAAGGACTTGACCTCCATAGTTGGCTTTCAAGGGAGGGAACCATGAGCCAAGGAACATGGGTGGCATCTAGAAACAGGAGTTGGCAAGAAAACATATTCCCCCTGGAAGTATTCAAAAAGGAACACAACCCTGCTCATACTTTGATTTTAGCCCAGTGAGACTGTTTCTGACTTACAGACTATAGAACTGTAGGAGTAAATTTGTGTTGCTTTAAGCCACCAAGTTTGTGATAATATGTTATTGCAGCAATGAGAAACTAATACAACAGCTAAGTGAATTTTTACGTATGCATAAATCTGTGTGACCACTACCCAGAACAAGATATAAAACATTTCCACCATTCTAGAAAGTTTCCTCCTGTCCTTTCCCAGACAAAATAACCAATCAGACGTAGCTGCTATTTTGATTTCTAACTTCATAGATTAGTTTTACCTGTTCCAACCTTCTTATAAATGGAATCACCATATGTTCTTTTGTGTCTGGCTTCTTTCTTTTAACATAATATTTTTAATGTTCACCTAGTATTACCATTCATTTTGTTGCTATGTAGCCTTCCATTGTATGGGTATATCACAATGTATTCTTTTCACTCTTTTTTCTTTGTGTTTAGTTTTTGCCTATTAATAATGCTCTCTGAACACTCTCATACCAGGCTTTTAATGGACATATGCAATTATTTTTGCCATAGATATACTAGGAGTAGAATTGCTTGGTCTTAGATAGGTGTATATTTAACTCTAATAAAACCTGTCAACAGTTCTCCCAAATGGTTGTACCATTGCAGATAATTTTGCACAGATTTTAACTAGCTGCCTATTAGATTCTCTCGGGAGGGACATTGAAAACATTCCATAGTGGGCTGCCTTTTGTCATAGTTACTGAAGAAAAGGGTGTGTTATGTGGCACCATATTGCACAGGGCTCATTCCTAGTTAACTTGGAGGAGGGCAAAGAGCTACATGAGCCCAGGGCTGGTATTCTGTGCTTTAGACCTGCACCTGCCATTTCTTGATGAAACCTAATGTAGCACTAATAATGTGCTAACCACTATTTGAAAAAAAAATTGGATGGCAGATGCAAAAAAAGACCAAAGGAAGAGGAGAAAAAAGACAGATGCTTGGGGTGAGATGCAGCTATGTTGCCGCACAGCACAGCGTGTGCAATAGGGTGCTGGCCCCGAGTCAGGCGGTGCAGGCGTCCTAACAGCAACCCTAACACCAACTTCTGGAGACACCGAGGAGACATGTACCTGATGATCAAAATGCATCTATTCAAAAATCTCAAAGTTCGCCAATCCTCTAGTCCCCTAGACCTTCTCATCCTTCTCATCTTATGTTTCACTTGGTGATGAGATGACAGGTACAACCGATCCTCATTATTCACAGCCTCTGTGTTTGTGAATTCACCATCTTGCTAAAATTACCCATAACTCCCAAATCGATACTCACGGAGCCTTCATAGTCATTTGCAGACATGCACAGAACGACAGAATATTTGGGTTCCCCTAGGCACACATTTCCTGCTGACCCTGAACTCATTGTTGCTCTGCCTTCTTGTTCCAACCATCAGGTCAATTCTGTGGTTTGTTGGCGCCAGGATTTTTTCATTTTTGCTGGCGATTTTGATATTTAAAATGACCCCTAAGCAAGTAGTGCTGAAATGCTACCTAGTGTCCCTCAGTGCAGGAAAGCTGTGATGTGGAGAAAGCATGTGTTAGGTATTACCTTCGGGCGTGACTTACAGTGCTATTGGCTGTGAGCTTGTTAGGGAATAGCAAAGTATGTTAAGTAAGGTGTCTTTAAACAGAGACACACATAACACAAGCTTATGTATGGATTCACTGATGAAAATTTTGTGATCAAAGGCTCACAGGAACCCAACTGTGTATTTCTCTCAGGAGCAATTGTTCAGTATTCACTCATTCAGTGTTTGTGATGACTTTATAGAACATAGGGACCAGGAGCAGTGAGAATCCACTGTATATTGAACATAGACCCTCAATTCTATTAATATCCTTGAGCAATTCCCAGTGGTAAAACATCAAACCAACTTACCCAAGAGAATATCAAAAGCTAGAAAATACAGAAGCTAGAAATTTTACATAAATATTTTTATCAATTTAACACCTTGATTAACAATTAGACAAATGTTGGGAGTCTTTGTTTTGAATGGAAAAAAACAAGTGTCTTGTATTTGTTTGGTGTCTTATGTAACATATTCACATACATGGTCTCATTTGATCCCTAGATACCCTAGACATTGAGAACATCAAGATCATCTTCACTTGTTGAGAATGCCTCAATTTACAAACATTTTTAAATTTAATGGCTGGTTTAGTGTCGCAAATTTAGGGGGCATCGTGAAACTTCTAGATATGGGTTCTGGCTCTGGCTTTGTTACAAACCCTGTCAGCTTCACACTGGTGGTGTGACTTCCCTGAGATCCACTTGGTTTTTGAAATTATGGCCTGGAACCAGAATTGTGCTGGAAAATTCTATGATCTTCAGACTTCAGAATCTTCTGAAGGGAAAAATGTCAGGCAGCTTATTTGCTTTTGTGTATGTCTTATTTCCCACCCCCCAAGACTTTTATACAAGTAAAAATGTAAAATAGGTAAAAATAGATAATGAAAGAAGTTTTAAAACAAAACTGAGCTCATGCTTTCTCACATTATGCTTTGGTTCTGTAAGCAAATACGTATTGGCTTTGGATTAAACTACATTTTTGTGAGGGTACAAACTTCAACCTTTTAATCTACGTAGACTTCACGTTTTGTGCCACCTTATTCTCTTTTCCCAACTTCAAATTTCCTTCTCCTCTTTCCAGTCTCCAAATGGTAGCTTTCCAGACCCATCTTCTTGTTCGGGCTCTCTATTAAGCAACTGCACTTCAGTCAAAGGTTGAAATCTGGTATCTTAAACCTACATGTTTGGTGTTCACAATGTTTTAGAAATTGAACCTATTGCCAGTATTTATGAATTAGGAGATTTTGCACAAAGATCCAGATCTTAACATCTCTTGAAAGATAGACCGAGTGACAGTACAATGTCTGCTTTCCCCCATACCATCACGAAGGTGAGTGGCTGTGGCACCCTTTGGATGGGGCATGGCGTGTCTGTTCTGCCAAGTCCCCACTTCATTTGTGTTAACTTCCCTGTCCCTGGCAGGCTTCTGAGTTCCCGACGTACAAATGTTTGGGGCATAGAAGAAGACAAATATAACCAGCAGAGCATGACTGAGGTACATCTCATGTTCTTTGTAGTTCATTTTATTTAAAAATATGCTCAGAGGGTTTACTATCAAACACAACAGGGAATAGAGGTGGGGCTTTGTGTTTTTCATCATAATAGTAAATGATTTGACTTCAAAGTTTAAAATTTGATGGGGCCTAGTTTTTCCTGGGAAGTATTAAACTCCTGTTATTGTTAATTCAGTGCAATTCATGGACATGTATGAAAAGCCTATTGCACACTGGGCGCTGAGCTCGGCCTTGGGGGTGATTTGCTGTTATAACTTTGTCAGTTATGACATTGTAATTTGGGTGGTTGTCATTTACTGCCTTTTTAAAAAAATGTTTGGGAAATGTTTCTTTAAATCAATGTTGACACAAAATTCTCGATTTTGAGAATATAATTGTGCATAAATGAAACAGGTCAGTCATCTCATAGGTTAATATCTTAGTTGTCTACTTGGTGTGTGTCTTTATTCCCAGACCAGTGCATTTTGACATCTCATTTCCATCTTTCCCCTCCGGCTGTAACCTTGCCTTATTGTATATTTGTTACAATGTTGAGAATATTGTTAATCTTAAGTGAGTATCATAAATAAAAGAAGCATTTGACCCATAATGTGGCTTCTACCTCAAGATATTCATTGATTTCTTCATCTCCCTTCTACAAGTCTGTCAGATCCACTTTCTTAAAAATGGGGGGACTACTCCTCCCTTTTCCTTGCCTCACTATTTTCACTCTAACTTGGTGCCAGATTTGGGGAGCCCTGGACTATGTTTCTTAGTATTTGCAATAGTGGGTTGCAAGCACGGCTGCATGGTAGAAGTCACCTGGGAAGGTCTGTTTAAAGTGTGAATTTCTGGTCTTCTCCCTGCCCACCTCCAACCTCTCCAGCCAGGTCAGTTGGTCTGTGGTGGAACGTAAGGATCTCCATCTTAGCACTCTGGAGATTTTAACATGACATTTGTTTAAAAAGGGTGTTGGTATATAGAACATGATTGCTGTAAACCAGGGAGGGGAGATGTTCTCTTGTCTAGAAGTTCAGGAATTGAGGGAGTTCTGAGATTTCCAACTCCTAAGGAATGATCATCTGCACCTTATTTTTTTCTCTCCTACCAACCAGGTTTAGTGTCTTTGCCATCCCATAATTACTCTGAGCCCACTGTGTACGCTATGGGAGTCTGCTGTGTTTGTTCTACATACCAGACACAGGATATTAAAAGAACAAATGAGCTAGTATCAGTGAAATAGCTCCACAATTAACTATAAGGATAATCACTGTTGCTTCTATGCCGTTAATAAAAAAAAAAAATAGCCATTTTCTCTAGCTTTGTTATCATTTCATCTGGAAAGTGACACTTATAATGTAAACAGTAGCATTTCCTGATGGCAAAACGCTGATACTGAACCCTTAGCCTAGAGTTTAATTTAATTACAGCTAATAGCTCACATGCAGCACAGAGAGACTATAATAGCCACTGTACTCACATCAACACTCATATTCAACAAGAACACAAAGTAATTGCTTCCATTTATTGGCCAAGTCCACTGACCCAATGCTGGGTATTTTGTGCATCTTCCTGGGCATCTTGCCAGGGCTCTTTGCAGGGGAGGACACTGACCCAGGGAGGTCTCAGTGTTCCCATCTCTTCAAAATCAGCTCTTTCTTAAATTTTTCCACCTCACACATCCTATTCTGCAATGGTATTTAGCTGGTTTGTAGTCTTATTTGGTGAGTATTTCAAAGAACTTGAATTTTTGGAATATGAAGACATATCCATGGGTAACAGGAAACTGACTGCCTTTATCTTGTCCCTAAAGAAAGCAGAAGATAAACACGACACTTTAGGGAGCTTCTATACAAAACATTTATTACTTTCCTAAGTCACCAAATACTGCCTGAAGTGGTAAAATATATCATAAATATTTCACATTAAATATAACAATGCTTTCTTTATTAAGTGGTTCACCAATAATACAAGAAAATATATTGAAATTGGCCTTTAATTAAACCTGATGAATAGTGCTGATAAAATGGCAATTTAAGACTATTGAGGGAGGATCTGTGTGTCTGAGGATTATTAGTTTGATGTTTAGAGTGGAAGGATGTCATGCTGGCTCAGGCAAAGGATCTTTCACACCAAAGCTTTTCAGTTGCAATGAAGTAGAAATTCGAGGCAATTAATTTATAACCTAGATCAATCTGCAGTTATGGACTTTGAATTAACTGAATATCAATCACTCCTAAACAATAAAGGGGAGAGGAGCAACAGCAATGATGCATGTTGTCTGAGGGCTGAAACCTTTTCATTGTGTGCACTTCTTTCCCCTGTTATATAGAATTCTGACATAAACAAGGATAAACTGCTCCCACGAATAAGTCTAAAGAATAGTGTTTCAGATTATTGCCTTTTCTCTAACTCTATTCTTTCTCGGTTTTGTTATTAGATAAGGCTCTAATGTCACTGATGGCATTTAGTGGTGCATCTAGGGGAATACATCTGCTCCCTCCCTTGGAAGGCCAGGGGTTCCATGTATTGAGAACAATAAAACAGTGATTACTCTGCCACTTGGTAGCACTCACTTCATGGTCTCAATTATTCCTCCCAAGATGGTGAAGTAACTGCTGTTATAAGTCCCTTTTTACAAAAGAGTAAACTATGCCCAGGACAGACTAGTGACTTTTCCAAGGCCGTGTTGTTGGTACATGATGGAGTTGGGATTTTAGCCATCTGGTTCCAGAGGCTGCCTTCTTAACTACTTTGCTGTAGAAAAAGTAAGGAATTTACTTATTTTAATGTCTCTGGGTTTTCCTATCAGTAAAATGAATAAAACAGCATTTCTAATTTTAATTGTCTACATGGACACTTTTCCCTGACCTTCTCAACTGCCTAAGATGATTTTTTTTCCTCAAAGGCAACAGGAAAAAAATTGGATTTCTATGTAAAAATTAAGGAAAAATTAAAATTCTATCTCTAGTTTCTGGAGAGAATGTTTCTTAGAAATATTTCCATTGGCATTATTCTGTAAAATATTTTCTTAGTAAAATGATGGATAAGTTCACAAGCAAATTAGGTATGGTGTCTGATCAATTCAAAAGCAATTCAAACAACTGGTTCTTAAAAGATCTTTGTAAAGTTCTTTGAAAGCTGCTAGAAAGTAAATGAATTTACTCAACATCAGAGGAATAGTGTGATGATATGTTACTTTACTAGTTAATTTCTGAGGAAGTAAAAGACAAAATAAAAAAGGATTTCAACAAAAAAAATACATGCTTAATTCCATCTCCCAACAGTTTTCTGTATCTATAGGATTTTATGCCAACCTAGCTATTGAATTGAAGCTGGTGTGGACTTGTGGTACAACAATCCTGCAAATGGCTCAATCTTTCACATTATTGTAGATTTTAAGTTAGAAATGGATTTGTTCTAAGTAGTTTACATCTACAGTGTTCTAAATAGTTTATTCTTTGGCAGCATGGAAATGGAAAGAGATTTTTGTTTCAGAGAAGTAATACATTAATTATAAACATTGGCTAGGTTCCCAAACTATCACAGAAAATAATATAAATCAAAATAGGAAAATTAGTAATACTATGTTTCTTAGTTAATATTGTTGGTCTATTAGAATACAATGGTTTAAGTGCAAAAAATAAAACATTAAAATATATGTACTGTCCAATGTCAAAATATGTAGATACAAGTCTGGAAAGATCTCCATCAGAATCTAAATAGTTATTCAGTTGGTGGAATTATGGAATATTTTCCTTCTTATACTTTTTACTTTATATATTACATTTATTTTTGTGATTTGTAACTTTTTTCCAGTGGATATTCATTGGCTCTTATATATATATATATATGTATAATTTTTTTTTAAGAAAAGGACACTTCTATGCCTTTCTTGCATCAATATACCCATTGAAACACAATGGTCGGGGTACACTTCTTGTTTCCATATCCCACATCTGTGCTGTCAGAAAATCTTACCGACTTCACCTTCAAAACCTATCCAGAAACCACATCCACTGTTATTACCCCCATCCAAGAAATGATCATCTCTTGCCTACATGATTATTATAGTCTTAAACCTGGTCTCCATGTTTTCTTTATTGTTTCCTACAGTCTTTTCAAAACAGGGCTCCCAACATAATCTTTCTTTTTAAATGAAAAGAGTTTGTTATGGCCCCAATTCCCTTTGGAATAAATGCAGAGTGGCTGGAAGCAAGTGGAAGGCCGCCCCTTAGCACTTTGCCTGCAGCCTTGGCTCTCTCACTTGCTCACCCCGTTGTGTTCACACCAGCTGCCTTGCCTCAAACGCCAGCCATGTGCCCGCCGGGATCTCTTGCATGTGCTGTTCTCAATGCGGGGAAAGCTTCCCCACCAAGTATCTGCCTTCTTTACTCAAGTGGCAAGGCGCTTTCTGGCCATGAGATAGAAATTTTCTATCTCATGCTTCTCCTCTAATTCTTTGTCTTTCCTTCCAATTGGTTTACTTTTCTTTTTAGTATTTATTAAACTAACAATATAATATAATGTAATGTAATATAATATAATATAATATAATTAATACAATATATAATATAATATAATATAATATACTCTTTATGCATTTTCATGATTCGTGATGATCATGTTATGAAGGCCAATGCTTCCCATGGGCAGCACTTGTGACAAGTTTGTTTCTCTGTGTCTCTCAGGGCATAGAATCCTGCCCAGCAGAGAGGGACCCCCACCAGGATTCATTTGTTGAATGAATGAACGAATGTAATGAAAATATAAAGTGTAGACTGAAAGGATAGAAACAAACTCCACGATAACACTTGCCCCCAGGCAGGACCAGGAAAGAGAGAGGAGCTTTCTCTTTATTAGTAACACTTTTTCCTTTTGTGTATAAAAATACCTGAACAAAATATGGCAAAATTCTTGCAGGTGACTACACTGGTATTTGTTATGTTAGTTTCTGAATAGGCTTGCTTTTAAGACTTTTCATGAAGAAGTTTTTTTTACTAACTTCCCAGTAATTACAGGGTAAAGCACACGGCTTTCCGAAGAAGGCCTTTTGTAATGGATCTGCTCATTTTCTCTGTCCTTATTCACTTCACTGCTTTTGGATTCCTCACAGACCCGGTTTCTTCTCTCTTGTCTTCTTTGCTTTACCTGGGATAACCTTTCCCTTTTAATTTGCCTGCCGAAATCCAGTTGTCCTTCATGATTCAGTCTATTTACTCTCTCTGTCCTATAATACAACGTTCTATAAGTGAAACACAGTTTTTCATCCTGTCTTGTAAAAGTCAAGTAAAACTGGTTCAACCTTTATATCCTGCATCCTGTGGGAAGTCCAGTGCTCTTTCCATTATTTATGAGAATTCCTGCAAGCCTATTACTTATGGTTGTCCCTTGATTGGATGACTCACTTTTTCTCTCTCTAGCCATATTTGTTTCATTTTCTTTTCCCTGTGATAAGCTGATCATGAAACCCAGGCCTCTTTGTGATTTTCGTCCTCCTCATAGGAGACAAAGGCGAAGAGACTTTTCCTAAAGCATCAGGGCCTACCTGGGAATGGGAAAGCAGGAATGCAGAGTGTCGGGTAGGGGAGGTCATGCTCCAGCATCATGAGCGGAGAAATTATGCTGGATCTTGACAATCCTGCTCTGGAAGAGCCTGGGCTCTGCCCTCTGCTGGGGCCCCTGGCCAACTTTCCTCTGGAAGATTCCCAGCCTGTCTCACAAATGTTTTCTCAAATCTCATACTCAGGCTCTTCCTAACTCCATGAACACCAACTCAAGTATTTTGCAGAACAGGTTACTTCTCTTTTTGTCTCTTGGTCCTCTCAGATCGTGCCTTTTGTGTACCCTAAAAAGTCCATGGAGGCACTTTCCTCCACAAGAACAATTCTCTCTCATAGAGAAATTCTGTGCTCAGCTCCTAAAGTAATTGTGTCTTCTCCCTGAGACACACTCTCTTCAGAGGGCAATTTTACTTGTGTGTCTTTGCCGTTAAATAAAAGTTTCAATGTAACATTTGCTTACCCTGAATCGTGCATCTCCAGTGTCTCGCTCACAGTGAGATCATTAGTGCTGGGTGAGTGAAGACTAAGTGCGTTTCACTTATAAGAGGCGTCTATTACAGTGTCTTTTGATCTCAAATAAATTAGTTTATTTTGATTCCTGACATGGGAACAAGTGAAATGGAAATGATTTTGGCCTACTAGCCTATTTGGTTTCGTTTCCTCCACTAGATGAGACCTTGCTTATCCAGAAGAAGGTGTCAGTAGCGCTCACAGTATGCACCTGTACTTAGCTTGAGGCGGATGGTACATTACCTGCCACCCAAATCAGGCTCAGGAAAAGCTCTTTGGTTGGAAGTGTTGCTGGCAAAAGAATCTACTGCGAACATCTTTTCTTCATTGTCTGCCTTCTTAATTGAAGCACATACCAGTGATTTTACTGTTCCCTGAGATTCTAGAATTCCATGATTTGGATGTTTTTTCCCAGCTTTCCAGGGATCATTTGCAGCAAATGAATGAACTGGTGAGGAAATGGAATAGCGTCTAACAATCATGACATTGCCTGTACAGGAGACACAAAATTCAAGTTCAAAAATCCTATCTTTGATGATGTCCACAATGGAAAATTATGTTGACAATGCTTTATCAAAGTGAACCTAAACAAAATTATTGTTTTTGATTAGATTTTTCACATAACAATATTCATTCATTGGTTTATTTTACAAATAATTGAGTGCTGACCATATGCCAGGCACTTTTTTAAGAGAAAGGGATGTGGTAGAAAATAATACGAAAGTCTTGCCTATCTAGAACTCATCTTATATGGCATACAGATGGTAAAAAATATATGTATGGTAAAATTCAAGTAGTGATACATCTAGAAAGTCAAATTAGGCTGATGAAGGCAAGTAGATAGAGATGGATGAAGGAGGGGTCTGGAGGCTATTTAGATGGTGTGGAGAGGGAAGACCTTTAAGGATGCATCCTGTGAACAGAGACCTGGACATAAAGAGATAATAAAACAAGGCTTTCAAATGGCCAGAACATGGATCTTCTGGAGATAGTTCTGGACAGCTTCCTCACTCCTGATTCTAGAAGAACCTGCTTCTCACACTTCCTCATTACCTGAATGGTCACAAATAAGTGACCCAGCGACTGCTGCTAACGGGCCTATAATTGTGTGTCTTGGCTTGAGTTGAGATAGTTATTATGAAGGAAGCCTGTAGAACAAGAGATGAAAGCGAAGTAGACTTGTGGAATGAAGCAAAGACGCCTTGGGTGGGAAACTGGAGTGTTCCTGAGAGATGGAGAGATTTATGGTCTTAGTTTCTGAGGGCTTCCAATTTAATTTCTGTTCATAAGTGTCTTCTAACAAATTGTTTTCTTGAGGTGAAACAAATCTCTGTTCCTTGTAGCTAAAGCACCTTGATTCAAGAAGTTTTAGGGAGTCTAACTTTGTCTAAATGCCAGCTCTCACACTGTAATACTCTGACCTGGGGTCTGTCTGACATCTACTTAAACATCCAGTTATTAGCAGTGGAGCTAACAACACTGACCTTGTGGGTTGGTTCCTATTTTCTGGAGCACTTAATAAATGTTGAATCTTTATTCTTTCTCCTCACAGCTTTGCCATTAACTAGCATAGAAGTATAAGAAAGGCTTGCATTGCATCTAAGTTTTGAGAGTGCCTGAAATACAACTACTTCTTATTTAAGTTGGCTGTCCAGCTCTGCAGAACACAGACTACAAATTATTATGGCCGCTGCAAAGAGTGGACGCTGTCTCAGCTTTTTGTAGTTTGGAAGAGAGGAAGATGAAATTTTAGGCAGGAGTCAGGCAGAGTTTAAGTTCAAATCTAATTGCAAATGATGTTCATAGATTTTCTTTTAACACTTCCTTTGGTAATGATATATAACTTCTATGAATTGTCTAAAAACAGGTTTATGACTGTTGACCAGCATAAATGATTCTGCTTAAAAGGATTATAAAGCACTCTATCCTGAATGGTAGGAAGGCATAACAGAGGAAATCATGCTTTTGATAGCAAAGTTAATTTTATTCTTATTTGGGACCGACACTTCAGTTTGACTGATTAGCAAATAGGCTCCTTGTTCATTTCTCAGGTCACAAATGATCTGTGTCCATTCAATAAAGGGAAAAGATATTCAACACTGCATCTCAGGGGCATTAGCACAACTTCAAAGATCACTGCTGAGTGCAGTTTATTTGCCAGCAAAGGAGATGAGCAGATGGAAGAGAGTCAGGGGACCAACAGTGCTGGGGGCTCCCAGTAAGGAGTGGTTTCTTTGGTCTCCTGTGCACCAAATCCCCCCTTGTTGAATACTACTGCAGTGAGATTGCACAGGGGGGGAGGGGGAAGGCAACAGCCCTGAAATGCTGGTTGGATTTCCATCTACCAAATGCTTATACACGATTGCAGGTGTTTCCACAAATAATTTATCCAACAAAGATTCATTCTGAGTAGTTGTTCTGTATTCTCATTGTAATGTCTCTCTATATATTTTATATTTAAAATGTATATATATAACCAAGGAGCTGAGTCCCTGAGCTATGATGTAACTGGTGATGCAATGCCCTCAGGTTAGTGATGGGGAAGCAGGCTTCTCCACTCATGAAATCTTATTTTGTGTCACTGCACATACCATAGAACCAATTGAGGACTTTTAGTTCCAACTTATTTGCTCCCAGGTCCTCTTTAATTGTTCCCTTTCTTAAAATGAGACTTATACTTCCTAGTTCACACGGTTCCTTCTCAAAGAATATGTTTCTATTATTCTGTTTTCAAGAAAGGATTGAAAACAATCTCCCTGAGTCTTATATCCTCAACCATAAAATAAGACAATATCTCTATAGCTCCTCTCTAGTTGCAAATGTCCATGATTCGGTGGCAAATTTGAATTTTAATTGATATTGTCAAGATCTTATTAAAACTGCTGATAAAAAGCTTCTACTCAAGGCAAGTGATATTTTTCTGACATAGCCAGTGGTATCATGACAACTACTACTAATCAGCTCATGTTGAGTCTTGTGTACGTCATTTAATCCTTTCAACAGTCCAATGAGATAGATTCTATCACCATCTTCATTTTACAGATGAGGAGAGTGATTATAAAAGCATATTACATTCACAGAAGCACAGAATTTTACAGTTGGAATAGGCCTCAGAAGGCTTCTAATCCAACCCATTCATTTTTACATGAGGATGCTAAGATCAAAATTTTACCTGGCATTGAACAACTATTACAAAACTGGAACTACAAACCCAGGTGTCTTCATACTCTGGTCAGTGTTCTTTCCACTAATGACACTTGCTTTCCTAATAACACATCACATACAAGATACAGATAAATATCATTTAAAGTAACTCCACTGGGCTTCCACGCACACATTTAAATCATATTTCTTTTTACACTTTATTGGTGCAACTGGCAAGAATTCCCAGAATTTCATCAACAGTTTTTTCATACTCAATGCTAATATTCTTATTGGAAGTTACCATCCATGTGCTGAATAAGTGTGTGATCAATTGTGTGCTTGATTCTTATTCTAACCTCCTCTCAGCTTGATGGCATTCAGGTTCTGAGATTTTAAAGGGTAATATTCTTTGTTCTTTGAACAGTGTAATATTTATTTTAGAATAATAGCATAAGATATGCTAAAACCCAGCTTACTTTTTCATTAGGATCAGCATCATAGAAAATAAATTTCAAGGAGTGCTGCCTTTGGAATAAGGCAATTTTTTTCAACTGGGGGAAAGTCTGTCCTCTAGGTGACATTTGGAAAGTCTGAAGACATTTTTGATGGTCATGACTGGAGGGGGAGAACCAGGTGCTACTGACATCTAGTGTTTAGAAACCAGGAAAGCTTCTCAATGCACTGCAGTTACAGAACTACTTCAAAATGCCAAGAGTGCAGAGGTCGAGTAACCCCCAGAATGAGGATATATTACGGATGTCCATATCTTTTTTTCACTAGGAGCAGGGCTTAACCTCCTTATAGGTTTTATTGTTCAGTTTTATTAAATAACTAGCAGACAGGACCATACAGATCCAGAACTGTGCTTAAGAAACAGGAAAAGACTCTGGGATCTGTTCCCCACTTTGAAATATAGGGTCCCATATTAGAGAGAGAAACCTCTGTCACAGAGAAAACCAGCTGGTAAGTCTGACATGTTCCATTGCCAAGCTGTTCAGAACCTCTAAACAGCATTGCCTGAAGCCTTTGACAGATGATATTAAGAGCTTTGAGCACTTAATTATGTATATCAATTTCATTTGAATATGCACTGTGTAGGCAAGCATGGACAAATATAGAATGCACTTTTCACCCTACTGATTTCTGACTTTATGTATAGTATTCACAGTCAAAATTCCCATAAACACGAGAGATTTGATTTTTAGACTGTATCAGACATTGACCATGCATCTTGAAGTCTTTAATGTATATAGGAGTTCGAATTATGTGCAACATATATTTCATGTGGGACAGTAAGGTTCTTTGCAAAACATGGACAAGAAATGGTATCTGCCATGTCTTGGGTATTTGTCAGGTGTTATATTCAGCACTTAGTCACAACCATGTGAGATAGGTATTTTAACACTTCTGAATGAAGGAAACAAAGAGTAAAGATTTCTAATAACTAGCTCTGAGTCAGGTGGCTAATGAGTGACAAATCATTGGCAACTATATTCGTCTGACTTTGCTAGTCATATACTGAGCTATCGTGCAACATCATTCTAGCTTAATAAGTGAGCCTGCCATTTGACCCATGCCCAGTCAGTGTTCAGTTACGTAGCATTTAAGTGCTTGAAGTCAAAAAGGAAAAAAACACATTGTTTTTAATGTGACTGATTCCTACAAACCTACCATGTTTATTTTTCCAGGAATATCTGGTAATAGCTTTAATGTTGCTAAAATATGTTGCTTGAAGAAGCTAGGAAATTTTTGCCTTGGGATTCAAGGATAGTCTACCTTAAAAAAAAAAAGGATGGAACTCACCACTGTTAATAGCAAAAACACTGCGGTTATGAAAGAGCGAAATAAACCTATTAGTAGGAGATACTTGCAAAGATGTGCCCCGCCCAGGAACGCTCCGGGTATTCGGTACCTTGGTGTCCCTGCACAGGGGCTGGATCAGTGGAAGCACCGCCGTGAAGGGTTGCTGGAGGTTGTCCAGGTGCTTTTCTGAGGTTGCCAAGGTCCGTGACTTTCTCTTCCCTTTCGTCTCCTGATTCTGCCCCTGAGCCCAGGGTTCTCTGACTACTTGAGGACAGCTTCATCCGGAGGGCCTGATTCTCTTTCTCCAACTTGTCCATCTCTGCCCGCATTTCCTGGATGACCCTCAAGAGCTGGGTGTTAGCTTCCATAGCCTCTTCTCAGGTGGCCCTGGTTTGCTCTCCAGGGAGACAGGTCCACGTTTGCTCACGAACCAGATGCACAGTCTACTCAGCAGAACTGGGTGATCCCGCCCATAATCCTTCCTGAACAATACCTGTCACTCTTCTCTGTGCCATCTCTCAGCACCTGGAGAATTAGGCTGTCAAGGGAAGTAAAGAATCCCCATGACTTATTCATTCTGGGTTTTGTTTTTCAGAACAGAGCTTTTCTTTGTTATCTTTCATTTCATGTCAATCCACAGTTCTGGAATATTGCTTTGTATCTGAAGAGAAGAGGTCACTTCAAAAATTACCAGGGATGAACCGAGTTCCTTGTTTCTATCACGGACTCACCAACCCATTAGCCCCTCAGTTTTTTCTCTGTTGCTACTTCTGGGATCAAATGTTTCATAGAATCACCGACTGTCTCAAGTACATCAAAACTGGTGCCTAAAATTATGTTTTGTCTCTGTAAAATATGTCACAATTCTGCACTTTTTGGGTCAATTATTAATTTTGACATTTGTTGATTAAGGGTAATAGTAATCTTGGGGAGGAAGTCATATGAGTTGCAGTGATATTGTTTAAATAAGATGTTGATAATTATACTTACATCCCTCAAGGTCAAGAACCATATAATCACTTCTCATTGGGTTTATACCTTGTAAGCATTTTTGCTGTTACTTGGTTTTAGAACGTTTGCTTGGGCCAAGGCTGCCCAGGGATATTTTGGGATTGTAAAAAGATACAGGTTGGGCATTAAACTTGAATGAGAGGGGCATGCAGCACTTAACAGCTTTCATTACCTATTTCCTGAAGAGGTTTCTTTGTTGGGAATGAAAGGTCGTAATCTTAAATAGCATATCCTCTGATATCAGTATCTGTTTTGAAATTCAATTACTGTTTAAACATAAATGCTCTTGTGCAACAGGGCAAAAATGATTAGAAAATTTTTCATAGTGGTAGTTTTCCTACACATTCATTTCCTTCTGTTTTTCTATGTATATGATATTGTTTGCCTATCCCAATAAATGTTGATTGATTGATCCAAGGCTGTATATGGAAGGAGTGATTGGAGAAACTATTATTCCCTTTTTATTCATAAAATTTATTGTATCTATTTAATTGGATTTACTTACTAAAAAGTCCATCTAAAAAAATAATGAGGCTGTTTTGATATACTACTTCTGTTCGTATCTAAATGAATTGCAGTAAACACTTCTTTGCCAGGCATTCTAGAAGCTTTAGATGTGGGTTGTAGAAATATGGAAGATAGAGTAAGATGGATCTTAAAGGTCGTCCAGTCTAACCACCTGTCAGAAATTCAAATCCGTTCCAAAACATCTCTGTAACAGATCATTAGCCCTATATTTGAGGGTTTGCCCTGTAGGATGTATGCTACCTACCTACCTAGATATGTGTGCTACTTACTTTTTAGTTTAAACTATTTACGTTGACCAAAAACTGGTCTCCATGCAGCTTGTTTCTAGTTCTTCTCTTTAGAGAGGTTATGTAACATGTCTAATCGTTGCTTTAATGAAGACCCCTGTTCCTTCATGTTCTAAAGAGTGACTACCCTCCAGAATGAGCACCCCCTAACACACGTCCTTCAATCGTTCATCATCTAATGTGGCTTTAAGTGCCTTAAGCCCATCGTGGGCACTTTCTTTGGAACGTGTTTCCGTTTGTCTGTAGGTCTCTGGAACTAGGAATGGCCATGTCTTAAAGGCCTTCTGAACGCATCTGACTAGAGCACACTGCTGCAGTTTCTGTAAAGAGTTTTGTGGGAAAGCACTCCACTAAAGTAGGCAGTAAAAATCATTTTTGAAAGTGTATTCAGTGAAACAAAGCTAGAAATAAAAATAACTTGTGTAACTGTTTGAAACGACAAGATAGTTTCTATTATTTATATATATATATCTCATTATTTAAATACAGACACTGTATATCTAGAAACTCAAGAAAATGAATAAAAAATTTTACTTTGCAATCCACCTTTATGTTATAAAATAAGCATTTAAAAATCAGTAGTTCTGTAAAGCACTATTAATAACTATTAATAACAGTATATAGAAAAAGGTAACTGAAAAGTATTATACTGATAATAGGCCCCCACATTTAAAAAAACTCAGAAATTATCTTTAAAAAAGTTTGTAAGATTTATAATGAAGAAAATCTAGCATTTTACTGTGACAGAAAATGTAGGAGACTATTATCCTGGTGAGAGGACAATGTATTTTAAAGAAGTTTTAATTGAATTTGTAGTTTATAGGTTTAGTGAAAGCCCAACCAAAATCTCTATGGGAATTTTTAAAAAAAGAAATCAATGAAATTATTCTAAAGATCCTCTGGAGACAATAGTTTTGAAGTGTGTGAAGATGAAGAGTTGGGTCTTTGTCTTATTAAATTTTTCAATGTAGTATGAAACTGTTATAATAAAATAAAGCAAATATTGGTCAATTTGTAGAAGAACAAAATTACAGGCAATTGCAAGAAGGAATACAAATGGCAAAAAATGTAAGAAAACCCCAACTTCATTAGTAATTTTGCAAATGAAAACAATGAAATTATTTTTTTGGAAGGTCCCAACAAGTTACAAAGATTTTGAAAAATGAATAAAATTAATGCAAAGAATATTAATAATTAACAAGTCTTTTCCATAAGCAACTGAACAATAAATATCAAGGATACTTAAAAAGTTCTTAACTGTAGACCTTTAAATTCTACCTGCTAGTCTCTACCGAAGAAAGTATTTATATTCAGAGATTTTTCTAAAAGGATGCTCATTGCATATAATTTTAATAGCAAAACATTGGAAATAATCTAAATGTTCAAAAGAGGAAAATGAATGAACAAAATCCCAAATAGGCATAAAAAAGAATAGTATTTGAAACCTGAAAACATTGAGTGAAAAAGTAATATAGCCAGCTGTGTAGAGAGGAAAATCAAAACCATGTAAAAAGGGTTGGAAAGAAACACACCAAAAGGAAAACAGTTTCTGTCTCTGTGTGGTAAGATTTGGGATTTTGATTTACCTCTGTAAGTTATCTGAATTCTAAAAAATTCTACAATTACACAAAAGACTTCCATAACTAAAAAATTAAGTAATGAAAATAAAATAGGTAATATAAATGAAATTGAATAAAAAGAACTGATATTACATTTTCTGTTGACTTTCTTACTGACTTTTGAATAAGTCAAATTGTGATTAAGACAAATGGCTAGTGAGAATTGGAATTTTTCCTTACTGAATTAATTTTAACCATTAATAGTTGTCATAAAATTAAGAAGTTTGATACATGAGCGAAAGCTGTTTAGAATTAGTACATTTGTGTATAAAGGCTAGGCCTGATGGTTCTATAATTATTTGTGATTTATCTTCAAGGACCTGGACATCTTAATGTGATAGAACATGCTGGGCTTAGAGAGTCCTGCTGTGGGAACTAACCTGTTCAGAGAGTAGACAGGGTATTGGGTCCAATGAGAAGCAGGGAGCAATGGTGGGTAGGGTTGATGGGTAACAATTCCAATGGCCGGATCTGAGAAGCTCAGGCTCTGGTAGGTGGAAACTGGTATCAGAAGATCATGGCAACAGCTGACAGTTAACAGTCCAGGCAAGGACAGTCTTGGGGATCCAGCCTAAAAGATGGCATAGCAGGTGGTTGGTGGCATATAGCAAAGCTATGGTCACTGCCGCTGTGATTCCTTGATGGGGCTTTGGGTCTTTTGCTTCAATTAGCAGAAGCAGCACAGCAGGACCTACTTCTAAAGCGGGGGTCCTCAGGCCCTTCACCATCACCTAGCAGTGCTCCCTTAAACTGCAGGTCTGTGGGCCCAGTCCTAGACTTACTGTGGACTCTCTTGCTGTAGATTCAGAAAATTGCATTGTAAGAAGCTGCTCGGGTTATTTTTATGCATATTAAAACTTTACAATTGTTTTAGATCAACACCATCCAACAGAAATATACTGTAAGCCACACATACGCCATTACAAATTTTCTAGTATCACTTGAGAAAGTAAAAGAAACTGATTGAATTAATTTAATATGGTTTAACATAGTGGATGCAGAATATCATCATTTCAACATGCAAATAAGCATACAAATTGCTTAGGAGATATTTTACATAGTTTTTCTCTTGTTAAGTCTTTAAAATCTAATGTACATTTTACACTTAAAGCCCATTTCCAAGCAGGCACTACATTTTCATTGAAAGTATTTGATCTATATTTAGATTTCATAAAATTGAAAGTTGAAAAAGTGCATTTGCATGCGATGGGCGTTTCGAACATATTTAGATGCATATATGCATCAGTTAATTGTCTACACAGCAGCCTCCAGTGGTCTTCCAGCTTCACAGGAGCAGAAGGCAAGTCTCCAGAGTGACCCACAAGATCTCCTGTTGTCCTATCTTGGCTCCTCTCTGATGTCATCTGCCACCCTCCCCGCTCCCTCACTCCATTCTGCCCTAGCACACGGACCTTCTCCGTTCCGTGAACATTCCAGCCTTAGGCCTCTGATCCTGGTGTCCCTGTGGTGGCGAGTATTGCCTGCAGATATCCACATGGCTAGTTCCCTCATCTTCTACATCAGCTATAAATCTCGTGCCTCCAGTCTTTGGCATCTGTGGGAATGTCTTTCGCTCTTCTCCCATCTGAGGGCAATGTTTTAAAAATGAGATTAGTTGCATTAGGTTGTCTGCTTTCCAGACAACAGAGATTTGACACCAAATGCCTTTGTTCGATCCTCCTCAAGTAATGATGACACAGCACGTCCTTTTCCTGGACTACAATAATGCCTTGTTAGAATATCATGTGCAGGGTTGACATGTGGTTTCCTTGTCTGCCAGAACCTTCAGTTTCAGTCCGTGACATAGGATGAGCTAGGGCAGGATACAACTCCGATTTTGATGGAATTATCACCCCTTGACCAAGGGTCCTTCTGTGGTGGTGATACCCAACTCGAGAAACATGTCACAAGAAATACATGTCTCACTCTTCAGTAAGGCATATGTCCTGCGGTTGCAAATTATGTAAACAGCTGCCGAGAAATTCTACTTTTGCAGCATTTGCTGAGAATTCATTTTGATCTTGAACTCGAAATGTAGCTATTGTCAGAGTGATTTCCCAGATGACCAGAAGTACCTGGTGCTTCAATGAGTCCAGACTCAGGAGCAGATGTGACAGTCTGCCATTTCACCATTGTTTTGACATTTGAGTGCCACACAGTGGCAGAGCGGTCATGTGGAAAGGCAGGAGAAGGTGAGAGGTTTCTGACGGGAAGAGCATCCACAAAATGTTGATAAGCCTGTGAGAGGGGTGTTTAAGAATGCCTTGAGTCAGCTCACATGCAAGGCATTTTGGCTGCCTTTCTGAGCAGCCAGATGTGAGATGATCTTGGCTTGGCCAGCTTTGTGTGCATGAAGAGATTTTCAGGGAGAAACAGGTATGAGAAGGAACATGTACCACCTTGATAGGCCATCACTGACCTGGGAGAGTTTCCAATGAGAATAAGAGTTTCAAGGCCTCCCTGAGACTGGTATGTGTGCAAAAAATTCAAACTGATATAATGGGCGGGGCCAAGACTCTGGGTCCTAAGGCCCTAACTTCTGCTCTGTCACTAACTCATTCTGAAATCCTACTCATAAAACTAGGTCTTTGCAGGAATTAGAAATCAAATATCTTGCACAGAGAGACTGGTAAAATGGATGAAGGAAGATGCCAAATTTGGCAACTCGTAGCTGCAGTCATTTGCTGCCATGAGGGGATGTAGCTCTAGTGTTTCCTGCTCTTTAGACTTTCCAGAAGAAGCTGGGAATCCAGATTTTATGAGATTGCCACATTTTTTTAAGATGGGCATCTAATTCAACCTTTCAAATTTACCATGAAAATCCAACAGAACAAGTTAGAAGGCTGGATAAATTCTTTTAGTTTCCAGTGTGGGTGGCTCCCAGGAGGCAGAGTCCCTTCTTTTTCCCATGAGAAAGTAAGGACTAGAAAAGTAGGGAGCTCTCCAAGATCAACTTGCTTTAATGAACATTTACAGAAGGCCAAGGTTAAGGCTTCAGGCAAGATGTCCTGGAAGGATCTGGCTGCATCTGATTTCACCTGTAAGACCACGTCATTCCTCTTGTCGGAGCCTGTATCTTTATCTGTAACAGGAACATAAGGACAGTTATCTCCATATCAGATTGAACTACCAGGTCAATCTGGTAGTTGATCCATAGAAGTCTTCCTCTTATTTTATTATGTGATACTTTGATACTTTAATCATTTAGCTCTAAATATTTTGTAATTTCTGTTGTGCTCATCTCATTCATTGATCTTGCAAATATTTATTTGCTTCTTACCATGTGCCAAGCCCTGTTCAAGGCACTGGGCATTTACTAGGGAACAGGCAACAAAACTCCTCACTTCATGGAATTTATAGTCTCGGCAGGAAGACTGCAAAGAGACCCAATAAATAAGCAACAGGTAAAGCATGTGAGGAGGGATACGGCTATCAAGCAAACGAGTGCAGGACAAAGGGACGCAGAAGACCAGGTGAGGGCAGTGAGAGTCCAATTTTAAACTCATTTTAAAATAGAGCAGCTGGAAATATGCCACCGTCAAGGTGACCTGAAGTGAAGGAGGGAGAAAACTGACGGGAAAACAATGTTTCCGCCATAGTGAGTGGGAAGGAGAACAGCGCTGTAGGAGCCCTATTCTTGTTGTTTGTGAGAGTGTCAAAGAGGTAAGTCTGGTTTGAATGGAATGAGGAATGAAGGAAGTGTAATGGGAGTCAGGAAACGGGGAGCCAGATCACGTGGGAGGTCACTGTGCAGACTGAATTGTGTTTCCAAATAATAAACTTATAAAATTCATTTATATTCACAGTTACTGGTGACATATTCAGACTTCTTTCTATTTTATCCTCTATTTGCAATTCTTATTTTCTTGGCTTCCATTTCTTCCTCTACCCCTGTCATCAGATGGGCTTACTAACAGCACAGATGTTAAAGAACTCAGCAGCCTCTGAGAGCACGCTCTCTGGGTTGGAATTCTGGCTCTACCACGTCCCAGTAATGTGACCTTGGGTCAGTTAACTTCACTGACTGCATATTGGATAAAAATGGTGACTAGCCACAGTTCTCTCCTGGGTGCTTGTAAGGATGGCATCAAGCATTTCCGTGGTGGCTGGCATACAGTAAGTACTCAAAATATGTTTGTTATTCTTCTCTGGTTTGGTGAAAATAACCAGGGCCTGCTCACCTCTCAACTCCAACATCATGTCACCTTTTCTTCATCACTATATTCCCATAATCTAGTCCTTAGACAAACAGAGGTGACTTCTTTACACATCTTGGCTGGTTTTGGCCTGAAAACTCCCGTCTATATCATCACCTGTAAACTCCAACTCATCTCTCAGGTCCCTAGTGAAATGACCCTTCCTTGGAGATGCCTGCCCTGAACCCCTGATCAGCTTAAGAGACCACAGCCCATTGCCTCAAGGAACTCCACACCTTTCTTTGGCTTTTGTCAAAATGGTCAAGAAAAATGATCTCTTGTGTGTCTGCTTCTGCCCCTCTAATCCGAGCTCCATCAAGGCAGGGGCTGGGCTTAACCTGTTCACCACTGCATTCCCAGGGTATGACTGTGCCAACCTGGTTCTTCCAAGAAACAGATGTGAAGACAGGTTAGATGTGCAAGAGATTTCTCAAGGGAAATGCTTGTGGAAGATAAAGGGGTAAGGGGACAGAAATCGGCAGGGAGAGCCAGGTGACAGGGAGGTAAGGGTTGGAACAGAAGAGTGTCAGGATGCAGTACAATTTGGAGAAAATCTTGGCCAGACCAACGTGGAGTTCTCAAGGAAAACTCGCTTCTTAGAGCAATCCTGTGTTGGGCAAGAATCTCCAGCACTAGTAACCCTGCTGGGCTGAGCACTGGCCGCGAGCAGTCCAGGGAAGTAGGGCTTGGGCATGTTCCCCACAGCGGATCTGGAGGTGCAGTGGCTCAGCTGGGGCTGTGGGCAACAACGTTCCCCCGCCAAAGGTCCTTTTAGGAGAGGTCTGTGCGGGTCCTGTGTGCACCAGTCCAGAGTGGCACCTGGAATGGGTTAAATGGTGACCCCTCAAAAGATGTGTCTGCCTCTCAATTCTGGTCCCTGCAACTGTGACCTTATTTGGAAAAAGGGCCTTTGCTGATATAATTAAGAATCTTAAGGTCAGATCGATAGCTGCATGTGGCTAGTCCTGCTGCATTGGGCAGTGCAGCTATAGGAAGAACATATCCATCACTGAAGTTCCTCTGGGCAATGACTTTGTAGGGTATGTTCTTTATATTAGGTGACATGATATGTAGGGGTGTGTGTGTATGTTCTTTATATTAGGTAACATGATATGTAGGGGTGTGTGTGCACGTGTGTGTGTGTACACTCACATCAATTAAACCATATTAAAAGAATGTCAGAAAAATGCAAAATTATTGCATCTGGCAGCAGTTGTCAGGGCTGGCCAGGCTGGCCCCCACAGCATGCAGTTCCCTCTCCCTGACCTGCACAGCTCTCCCCCTCTCCTCCCGCCTCCCTTGCTAATTAAAAATCCTGTAAGAAGATCAAACAATTTCACCAAAGAGAGAAGTAACTCTCACCGACTGTTGAATTCCCTTCCTGATTCCATATTTTTAATGTCTTGTTTTGAAGAAAACTTCATTTCTCTGAACAGTGATTCTCAGTTTAGGCTGTCTGTGTGTGTGCTGGTGTTGTTAAGCTTTCTCTCCTCTCAAACTCGTTGCCACAAGGCGTCACTGTGACCAGTGGGAACCAATGGAGAGTCCTATTTGAACTCTCAGGTGTGTTGGGCTAGAAAAATCCTGCAAACAGTCTGTGGACATCGATGTTCTTTCTTAAGATCACATGATAATGAATGATCTTATGATGCTCCACCCTCCCGCTCTGCGAGATTACTCACAGAGTCCGTGGAATGCTGTATCTTTCCAGGAGGCCATTACTCATAAGTTCTATTCCTGAGAGAAAAGCTGCTATGGAAATATTGAAAAAAAAAAAGTTACCCATTTAGAAATGCTCTGCTTTAGGGAGCCAATTTGCCAGATATGTGTCTGGTTTTCTATTACCTATCCTATTTTATTAGATGAAGAGAAATCTGTGTATTGTGGCTTTGCTGAACTTTGGTTACTATTAACTATTAATGAAAAAGGACTTGAAAAGTTTCCAGTCTCCCTTAGAGTCTTGCACAGCACGATGTTTCTGCTTTGGCCTCCTTTAGTCGAATAGTGTTAAACGGACTAAAATGTCTGTCTCAGGCTGTCCTTACTTTTGAAAAGATGTTCCTTCTTTTCCCAAGGGTCAGGTTCCATTGGCTCATGTTTTACAATATTACCCGGTTTCCTGTAGGGCCAGCTTCTGCAATTTGAAGCAGTAAGGAGGGTCGTGTCACCTCAAGGGTGTATGTCTGCTACCAGCAAAAGGCATTACTTCAGAAAGCCTTTTGCTTCTATTTTCTGTAGGGAAAGATGGACGCTGCTCTGTTGATCTATATCCCCTCTGAGTATTGTCTTGCTTCTCATTGGCCAACATTTTGGACAGGAATATTTTTTGACATTGAAGAGAAGAGAAAAGAAGGCAGGCCAACCAAAGACAAAGAAAGAAGAAAAGACAGTGGCAACAAAGTTTTTTGAGGCAAGAAATCAGGTAAAAAAAAAGTGTTAACTGACCTGGCCAACCAGCTGATGCGTCACTCCAAACCTGAGAGTTGGGAAGCAGCAGGTGCCTGCAAATGTGCAGAAAACAAGGAGAATTGGTTGCAGCAATTAGATTCCTAGTTGCTTTCTTTCCTCACCCCACATATCCTGTTGGCTACCCAAGTATTAATATAAAATTGGAGATTCATTCTCTGGAAAGCATGAAGCAAAGAGTTTCGGAAGTGGGCACAGCAAGTTGGAAGTGTGAATGCCATATGACAACAGAAGATTAAATGGGCATTTAATTCAATGCCACCCACTGAATGGTGAAAATGCTACAACTGTTTTTTGGCAAAACAGGCTTATGACTCTTAGTTAAAATTTTCTCTGGTTTCTGGCGCACTGACCAGCACAATCAGAAAGAGCTCTACATATTGTCAATTTCCATGTTGATGTTTCCACCCATGGAGAGGCAATTTCCCTCTTTTTCTTTCTCTCATGACACACAGACACACACTCACGCATGCGCACACACATTGAGTTTATGTCAATTTGCAGCAGTACCTCACTTTAGTATGAAATGGTAGAAAAAAATTAACAGACAATGGAGGAAATGATCTAACATGAAAGACAAAAGCCAAAACAAACAGAGTAAAGGTGTTTGAGGAAATAGATGATGTAGGGAGAAAAAGTTCAAACATAATTATATTATTGGAAAAGAATATGAAGAATAGTATTCATGAGAATGTGTATAAAAAGAGAACATTTAGAGAAATACAGAACCTTTCAAAATTAAAAATACGATAGCAGAAATGTATGGGTCATTGTTTTTGAAGACTATTAATAGTAACAAAAGGAGACCATCTCTAGTCCCACCCCCAAGATGTTGACTTTACAGAAATTAAAAAATATTTTCCTACAAAGGAAATTAAAATGAAATTAAAACTTAAAAATGAATGACAAATCTGTGGAGTTGATTACAACTATCTTCAGAGATTGATATATCAGTATAAAATAATCCAAATCTATTTTATTTTTCCTTCTGGGCTCCCAATCTACATTTCCCAGCTTTCCCTGCAATTAGGTGGAACCAGGTAACTGAATTCTGGCCAGTGGAGGAAGTAATTATGCTACTTCCAGACCTGACCAACTGTTCTCTAAAGCCCCATACTCATTCTCTCTCACTCTTTTTTTATTTCTCATGGACTGACCAGTCACAAGTGCCAGTAAATATTACCCACACTTCTGCTTACCCATCTCTCTGTCTAAGGGGTGTGGAGTTATCTTTTATCTCTGGTTATTAAGTGCTTTAAAATCAGGCTGATGATAACAAGGAGCTTAGCATAAAGTGCACAAAGGTGCATTAGCTTGGAAAGATTTGTTTCACACAAGTTGAAACCCTCCTGTGTGCACGTGCATGATTCCTTTTGAGAAGTTGAAGCCACTCATTCAGTTATTCATTTTTCCACTTATTTATATATGCATCAAATACTTTTTAAGCATCTACCTATATAATGTACTATACCAGGCATGGAGCCAGATAGGTTTCAAATAAGGGAGACAACCAAATAAACACAAAATAATCAAAACATAAATTGTAATTAGTATTATGATATGATTAGTATTAGACAGAAGCCACCCAGGGGACTGTTTTTTAAAAATGGTGATCAAGGGAGGCCTCTTACAGCAGAAAGGTTGATAAAGGATGAGCAGGCAACAGCCCTGCACGAAGCAGAGATCTGCCGGGTTATGCAAGGCCTTGCAGACCCCATGGAGGAGTTTGGCTTTCATTGTAAGTCTTTAAATTTTAAAAAGATCTTTTGGACTTTGGGTGGAGAATGGATTAGAGCAAATATTAAGTAACAGGTAATAATATAAAGAATGATTTATGAGAAAATCTTTGTAATCTATTGATAAGTAATGTCATAAGGAATTTCTCCAACCCATGTTATTTTAGTAAAATAAGTTTTCAATCCCAAACTTGATGACAATGATCTTATTATGAACTGTCTGGAAGAGTCCTGCTTTCTGCGTGACAGCTTTGCTCCTGGTAGAGAAAACAATTTTATTTATCCAGAAATATTATTTACTGTGTCTGAGCATTTTAAATGGCAGGACGTTTCTTGGATTTATCTGGGGATGAAATGTCTTACTGAAATTTGTGATCTGTGAGCTGTTGAGGAAGTCTTATTCCAAAGAGGAGAATAATTGAATGATTACTTTTTGTTCTTTTATTAGTTTCTCCTAGAGACTGCTCAAAATAAACTGTGCTATTTTGACTACTGCCGTTGTGTTAGAACAAAGAGCATCCTTTGTTCTTTATGCTATTAAGGCATGTTTGGTAGAGGAAAGAATGAACAGCAATGTTCTCTGAATATATTTTAAAAATAAATAGAAGGTACTCTGCTAATAGAAAGAGAACTGAGAATGCCTGCTCCCTTAGTTCTTAAAAATAAAAAAAAGGGCTAGTGTCCTCCCGCATGGGCCACGTGACTGGTTCTTTTGTCAACATGAGTAATGCAAATGATGGGACTCTGACTCGGGATGGAATCTCTGTGAGGTCATTGGCATGCGGTTTTATGCAGTCTGGCTGGGTCGGGAGGCATTGAAATAGGGTTCCCATGACCCGTTCTATTCCCCAACTCCACTGACATTACTGTGGACTGAGGTGGATCTCCTATTCATGGTAGCAATTCACATGCCAGTCATGGAAATGGGCTCACAGGGCAGAAGAGACAATTGTCTAGGGGTCTGTTACATACAATGATGGGGAGGGGCTGAGTTTTAATTCTTTGCAGACTTTTCAAGGATTTTTTGACTGAGAATCCAAACTATGGATTGTTTAATCTATAAGGAGCTTATTACATATAACAGTTGTACAGTATTTTATTTAATAATGTAATCAAATTTGAAGGGCAAATTATTACTACTATTGACATCAAATACATTCTATGCTAAAAAATAACTTTATACCTATAGGTGAAGTTATATGTATTTCTGATAGTAGCATAGTAGTAATAAAATATACAAATAAGGCATTTTAAAAATCACAAAGTGATTTTATGTACACATATAGCTACGTTCATTTAATAAATGTAGCTTACACCACAAAATTTTGACACTTGATTATATGCTGCCATGCATTTTCTGGAATCATGTAAATAGCATTTATCTCCTTAACTAAGATGCAAATTTCTTGAGAGAAGGGACTAGTTCTCATTTTTTTTTTTCTTCCTCATCCCCAGTGTCCCTTCTCCAAAACTCAGAACATTTATAAGAGTATTGTCACATCACGGTAATGTTTGTGGGAATGGTTAAGGTACAAGACAGAGATAGCAACTGTGATGCCTCCATAATTTTCTAACAAGTCTGTAGTTTGTATTTTAAGGATGGCTTACCCCTAGAGCAATAAACTAATCTGTTTCCTGGATAGATCCCAGTTTCCATTTCATAGACCTGAACATTTACTATTTACAGCTCAATGGTATCCGTAGAGAAGAGTAGTTCTAAGAGAGGAGCCAAATGAAATTTCTCCAGCGCACCAAACTCAGCTTATGAGTTACATTTGGAGCACTTGACAGAGTGGTTATTTCCTTGGCAGTCTTTAGAGACATTGGCAGTGTGGAAAGCCGGTGAGATAAAATGATGCACATACCACCCGTTTACAGATGCCATCACTCAACAGACAAGAATAGATCAACAGCTACGAGTTTATTAGAGGGTGGTTTGCACTAAGGCTGTCTTTTGGGATGCTGACACTGTTCTTGCCTTTCATCAATGATTGATGACTCTATGGAGACAGAACTATTACAATATGAGTAGCTAATTGTGTCCTGGCCATTAATTCCAGGAACAATTGATCTCCAGGATTAGTGAATAGGACTAATTAATCTATACCAAGAAGAATAGTAAAATCCCAAAGTACACTGGTAAATCCCAACATAAGGATGGGTTAAATGTCACAAAATATATTTTCTACTCTCTCTATTTTACTTTTATTTATTTATTTATAACAGTTCAATTCCTCACTTTTTTGTATTACTTTTTAGAGTCAATGTGAAGCATATTAGATGAAAAAAAATTGTTTTTTTGGAAGGAGATAAAATTCTAACCTGAAAATTGATCAGCTCCAGCTCTAAACAACATTCTGTTCTTTATCATTTCAAGAGGGTCTTTTTTTTTTAAGACTGACTTCGTCTTTGAACTTGCTTAGCCGTGATGTGAATGGAAGGTCTCTCCTCTCAAGTAGTATCAGTTCAGTCAGCCTCTACAACATACTATATTTCAACTTTGGATCCTACCATTATGACCTTTGAAATAATTGCACCAAATACCCTAAAACCTAGCAGATTTGATTAAGAAATTCCTTTTTCAAAAATTATTTCTTAGTGGGGTAAAAAATATATAGCATGAAATTTACCGTCTTTACCTTAAATCAACGTACCATTGACATACAATCTTATGAAGGTTTCACATGAGCAACCTTGTGGTTACAACATTCACCCATATTATCAAGTACCTCCCTACAACACCATTGCAGTCACTGTCCATCAACATAGTAAGATGCTATAAAGTCACTACTTGTCTCTCCATGCTATACTGCCTTCTCCGTTACCCACCTACATTGTGAGTGCTAATTATAATACCCCTTAATCGCCTTCTCTCTCCTTCCCCTCTCATCCTCCCCAACCTCTTCCCTTTGGTAACTGCTAGTCCCTTCTTGGAGTTTGTGAGTCTCCTGCTGTTTTGTTCCTTCATTTTTCCTTTGTTGTTATACTCCACAAATGAGTGAAATCATTTGGTACTTGTCTTTCTCCACTTGGCTTATTTCACTGAGCATAATATCCTCTAGCTCCATCCATGTTGTTGCAAATGGTAGGATTTATTTTTTTCTTATGGCTGAATAATATTCCATTTTATATATGTACCACATCTTCTTTATCCATTCATTTACTGATGAACACTTAGGTTGCTTCTATATCTTGGCTATTGTGGAATAGTGCTATGATAAACATAGGAGTGCATATGTCATTTTGAATCAGGGATCTTGTTTTCTTTGGGTAAATTCCTTGGAGTGGAATGACTGGGTCAAATGGTATTTCTATTTTTAGTTTTTTGAGGAACCTCCATATTGCTTTCCATAATGGTTAAACTAATTTACATTCCCACTGACAGTGTAGGAGGGTTCCCTTTTTTCCACATCCTCACCAGCATTTGTTGTTTTCTTTGTTTTTTGGATGCTGGCCATCCTAACTGGTGTGAGGTGGTATCTCATTGTTGTTCCATCTTAATTATTTTTTAAGTGTACAATTCAGTAGTGTTGAGTATAGTCACATTATTGTATAAAGAAGCTTTTTCATCTTACAAAAAATCTCTTTGCCTATTAAACAACTCCCTATTTTCCCCTCCCCCAGTAATAGGCAACCACCATTCTACTTTCTGTTTCTGTGGTTTGACTCCTCTAGACACCTCATACAAGTGGAATCATGCAAATTTGTCTTTTTGTGACTTATTTCACTTAGTATAGTGTCTTCAAGGTTCATCCATGTTGTAGCATGTGTCAGAATTGCCTTCCTTTTTAAAATTGAATAATACTCCATTGTGTTCATATACTGCATTAAAAAAAACCTATTCATCTGTTGATGGACACCTGGGTTGCTTCCAACTCCTGGCTACTGTGAACGGTGCTGCTATGATCACAGGTGTGAAAATATCTCTCTGTACGTCTGATTTCAATTCTTTTGGATATTTACTGAGAAGTGGAATTGCTGGATCATATGGTAGTGCTATTTTTAATTTTTTGAGGAACTGCCATACTATTTTCTGTAGTGGCTGCATCATTTTGCATTCCTACCAATAGTGTACAAGGATTCCAATTTCTCTACATCCTTGCCAACACTTGTTATTTTCTGTTTTTTTTTAATAGTTCATCCCAGTGAGTGTGACATATAAAAACTACTTTTTAATGGAAAAAAATCACTTTCTTGCTAAAGAATTTGAAAATATTTGAGGGTACAAAATCCAAATAAGATTCATGCCACACTAAACTTGTTGTGTGTGTCATTTCTTACATTACTCATGGATTTGATTTCCACCAAGTTTCTGAAATTAGCCGTGTACAGCAATGAGCCACCTGCCTCAGCATTGGCTGAGCAGAATTTGAATAGTGAGCTTTTGCAATCCCATATTCCTTGGTGAATAAAAGTCCTTAAGAGAAACTACTTTCTAGAATTGTGAAAAACTGACAAGGCAGACTTGGTTTGTTGCTGAAGAGACAATGTGAATTAAAGTTGGTTATCAGCATGAACTTCAGGGTTCTCTCATTGCTAAAACCAAGGAGTTTGTGCAGATGAGAGGTGGTAAACCTCATTACCTACAGGGCCCAGGCAGGTCCTGTACATGAGTCAAGCAGGCTAGTTGTAAAACAACAGAGTGGAGTGTCTGCTTCAAATTAGGAAAGAGAAGCACATTCTCTTTGAAAGGAGGAGGCCACGCTCAACTCTGCCTTCCTGTGCCATGAGGGAACACAGACTTTTGTCCACATTGTGTGCTGTTAGATCTTCCAATCGGTCAGAAAAAGTGGAAAAGTTCTAAATATGGGAATAATTTTAATTACAAGGAAAACACTGTTGTGCAGGATAAATGAAATACACTTCAGGTAGAAATGTAGTACATTGTCTAGAACTGTTTGACTCCAGATTTGAAAAACAGATTGAAAATAGTGGCAGTTGCCAGGGTCTATGATTCTATTTTGTATCTTGAATCACTAAAAACTATAGGCTGCTGTCTTGGTTTCACTAGAATGGATCACAGTGACTCAACTGTTCAATATCAAGCACTATATTTATCTGCAGTGAATTATACTAAAAAAGATTTGTGTGACAAGTCATGTCACATTTGAAATGATACATGGCTCTCAGTAGCAAAAAATACTGTCTTTGATTTGATTCCTCAGATCTGTATTGAATTTCAGCAAAATTGTAGAGACAAAAAAATCAGTTCATGTCTCTATCAATATCATGAACTAAAAGACAGACGAGATTTCTCTGTGGACTCCAGATTTCCCTGTACTTGCAGAATTGTTGGAGAAGTCGGTGGTGGCCTGATGTCTTCCATCAGAACTTTTTTCTTTTAATAAGATTGCAACTGTGATTAACAGCTACTCCCTGCCTACATCCTTCTTTTCTTTCCTTCTTTTGATAATAGAATGTTGATTTCCCAATTAGCCACTCCTGTCATACTCTTAGCCTGGAAAGTGATTCTCAGAGTATGTTCCCCAGACCAGCATTGTTAGCATCATCTAGGAACTTGTTAGAAATGCACATTCTCAAGCTCTGCCCTACTGGCTTTACCTAATTCTGATGTTGCTGACTGCCCCCCATCCCACCCCCACCACAGCTCCAGGACTGAGTATTTTTGCACCATGACTGATTTAAGGATGGGCATATGATGTAGGTCAGTGTTTTTTAAACTTTATGGTGAACCTAAATCATTTCAAGGGCTTGTTAGAACAAAAATTGCTGGTCCCCACCCTCAGAGTTTATGATTCTTTAGGTCTGGGGAGGGATCTGTGAATTTTTAAGAAGTTCCCAAGTGATGTTGGTCATGTTCCTTGGAGGTGCTGATGACCTCACTTTGAGAACTACTGATCATTTGAACTGAGATTAAAACCTGAGAATTTTGTTGGACTGCCACATGCATCAGTTAGTGGATGCCTCATAAAAGCTATGTGAAAAACTATCCCAAACCTTAGTTGTTTCCAATAATAAGTATTTATTTCTCTTTCATTTGTGTGATGATTGGTGGGTATCGACTGAGTCTGGGTTTGACTAGACTTGGCTCCAAGCTACAGCTTCAGTCCAGCTCTGCTCCGTGTGTCTTTCATCGTCCCTGAGCCAGTGGCTACTCAGCTCAAAGCATAGTCCTCTAATAATGAAAGGAAATGTGCAAGAGACCAGGTCCTACTGTGAGAGCTTATTACAGCTCTGACTTGTATCAATTACATCTACTAATATTTCATCAGCCAAAGCAAGTCACATGGCTAATACCAACATCGAAAGCTCTCATGAAAGTGAAAGATAATGAATATTTACTGAATGGCAATCTAATAATCTAATGGTAATCTAATATATATGAGAGAAAGTGTTTTCTTTCCACTGGTTTTGAACTGGTTAACTCTCATCTTGGGTATGTAAGTGTCTGACTTTGCAGGCGTAGAGAAAAAGATTGCCTCAGAACACAGCCGATAAAAAGAAAGTCTGAGCTGAAAGCTGAAGACAGAATTCCAGAAATCCAACCATTTTAGAAACCACGTCTGTCATTGACATTTTTTGTTAGATTAAACCAATACTTCTGTTTTTCTTAGCTATTTCTTTCACTCAAAGTCCTTAAGCCCATAGTCATCAGCCAAATATTTAATAGTTGTCTTTCAGTTTATAGATCTTCCTCAGTCCTTGAGGAGCATTTCAATAAATACTGTATGTAAGTTTTGTGTTGAAATATTAATTTGCCAAATTTTTTAGTTAATGGTGTTCTAGAAGTTTGATTCAAATTTACTGCAATAGAATTTGTCTTTAAGCGGCTTTTCAATATCCTATAACATTTCACTTGGTCACACATCAAAGGATTAGATAAAAGTTAAGTAGTTAAGTGCCTTTGGTGACCAAAGAGGACTCTATATTTTCAGGGGAGCAAATTTCTTAGAAGTTTGTTAGTAACTACAATGCAGGCTTAAATCAGATGAACTTTTAAGTTATCTTGTTCACTCTAGAAATAGATAATCTAAGACTGGCATGCCACTCCACCATCATCTTGGAACCTGAATCCTTTCATTTTTCTGCCCTGCCATCTTAATGTGTTGCTACCAATCTCTTCTCATGATCCAAATTTGCAGGCACAACTCAGACTCACATACTAGGCTGGAGGGAGGAAGCAAATAAGACCAAAAAAGGTTCAGGCCAGCTGTCTGTTACCCTTATAAAGACCTTTTCCAGATGTGTCTCCCAACAGCTTCCACATATATGTCATTGGCCAGACCTTAATCACATTAGTGCAGCAAGGTTGGCTGAGAAACACATTCTTCTGGCTCAGTACCTACATCCCATGCATAAAGTCATGGTTGTGCTCCTGAGAAAGAACTGACCATCTTTGCTATCAAAGTGAATTAAAGCAGTAAACAAGAATAAAGCATCTCTGATGGAAATAAACATAAAAGCAAAGACTGACAGGAGACAGACTGAAACGGCTATAGAAATTGAAGGCGAACATATCTCAAAAGGGAACTGGAAATGAAATGCAAATAGAAATGGGTTGGGAATGCAAATCAGCATGGTCACTAGAACTCCAGGAAAAAGGAAGGTGGTAAAAAAGATCTTTTTTCAGGGTTTAAAGTACACAGTTCTTGGAAGAGAAGTAAATGTGAATAGTTGGAGTTTTAAAAAAGTGTACCATTAAGAGGGAAAAGAACTTTGCAGATAAAACAAGTCAAAGTGCTTTTCAACAGGCTTTGTCAGACTCAGCTTGAATGAAATATCTTTAAAAAAATCCATTTTCGGTATACTGGACTCCAAATCTACTATGCAGGCTTCTGCTGATAAATTCACCCTTCAGAGTAGACTTCCTCACTCGGCAAGGGCATATAACAAAGGCAATGCTAACATTTGAGTCTACTTAGAAGATATTCTATAAAACACCATTGGAATTTAGGTTGAAAAACATCATTATGTGAATTTACCTAGAGTGGGGGAGGGGAGGCAACAGCATCTCTTTAACCTCACTTGGTATCTAGGACCATTGTACTTCAGGAGACTGAGAATCTCCTCAGAAAGGGCTTCTGGTGACATGGTGGGCAGTGGTGGCTAAGTATGACCAGAGCAGGTGGGCTCCTGGGGACCAGATTTTGTTTTGGGTTCAACCAAATGCAAAAAAGAGGTAAGTGGCAGAACTGCAGCAGGCAGACAGATTGGATCACAATCTAGTTCTACTTCTTACTGTATTGTATGGTGATGTTGAACCAGTTTCTTCACTTCTGTGGACTTGCATTTCTTCATCTATGAAACGCCGATCAGGATGTCCAGTCACAATGGTGTTGAGAAGATTAGTGAGACCATGTAGGAAAAGTTGCTTAGCATGGTGCAGTGGGCACTCAGTTAATCCAACCCCTGCTTCTGTCCACAGCTCAGCCCTTCGCCCTTCTTTTCCTTTCCATTCTTCTTTCCCCTCACACATCAAAATCTCCTAAAAGCACCACAAGGAGACATAGCTTAAACATCAGCCTTGGGTAAAAGTAGATTCCATACGCTCACTGAGTCCCCAGGGGCGGCTGCTGAGTTACACTGGGGTATGGGAGAAAGCCTCCTCCCTGGGAATTCTGCCATTATTCTGGCTAGATCACACATATGCAGAACCCCATAGGGTCAATTCATACACTCCAATTTGTTTAAAAAATTTTTTTAATTTAAAATTTTAATTTTTTTGATTATAGTTGATTACAGTATTTAATTGGTTTCAAGTATAGAACATAGTGATTCAGTAGTTATATACATTATTAAGTACCCCAATTAGTGTATTTACTTTCAACACAGAAAGACAGTACAGAACTATTGACTATATTCTCTATTCTGTACTTACATACCCATGACTAATTTATATTACGATTGAATTTTGTGGCTCTTTATCTCCTTCACCTGTTTCACCCACCCATCCCAACCCTTCCTCCGTGCTAACTACCAGTCACTTCACAGTGTCTATAGTCTATTGCTGTTATGTTTTGTTTTGTGTTTAGATTCCATATGTAAGTGAAATCATTTGATATTTGTCTTTCTCTGCCTGGCTTATTTCACTTAGAATAACACCCTCTAAGCCCATCCATGTTGTTGCACATGTCAAGATTTCTTTCTTTTTTTATGGCTGAATAATATCCCGTTGTGTGTGCCACATCTTCTTTATCCATTCGTCTATTGACAGACACTTCGGTTGCTTTGTCTTTCCAAAGAAGACATAGAGATGGCAAACAGGCACATTACACTCCACATTGCTGATCACCAGGAAAATGCACATCAAAACCACAATGAGATATCACCTCACATGAGTCAGAATGGCCACTATCCAAAAGACAAGAAGTTACAAGTGTTGGCGAGGATGTGAAGAAAAGGGAACCTCCTACACTGTTGGTGGGAATGTAAATTGGTGCAGCTACTATGGAAAGCAGTATTTACATTCTTCAAAAAACTAAAAACAATCCCCAAAAACCATATGACCCCGTAATTCCAATTCAAGGCATTTACCTGAAGAAAACAAAATCTCTGATTTGAAAAGATACATGCACCCCTGTTTATTACTCCAATTAGTTTGATCTGGAAATGAATGTAGAATATGAGCCAGGTTTGAACAGTTTGTCATTTTTCTATTAATTTCTTTCTTCTGTTTTCCATTCATTGTGATTTGCATAAGTTCTTTCGCTCTCAAAATTATCATACTACTCCGTGCGTGTGTGTGTGCATCCCTGACTAGAAAATGAGCGGTTTAATTCAGGTTTCCCCTACTGTCATTTCCCTACATCCTTCCGCAGTTGAATTTTGTTTTACATTTCTTTAACAATACTATGTGTATAATTACATGTATATCTACCTAATTATTTCACAACATTGCTCTGAAAAGCTGTTAATTCCATCTTTTGTCATATTTTGAGCCAGTTTTTTGGTGCTAATGACAGTAAATGATTCCTGAGAACATTAATCAATTCAATGGACTTTGAATCTCAACTTCTAAAACCCAAAGAAGGTCAGGGTTTCACATCACATTTCCTAGTTTCACATCAGTCTTCTTTTCTACATAGGGTCTAGGCATTTTTTTGAAACTATCAAACCTCACATCTTCTTAATGTTTTCCTTTCGCTAAGGAAGATCAAGTTGATTCTGTAACACAGAAAGCAAATTCTATGCTAAGTTATTTGACATCACTGATAAAAAAAGGAAATGTCTTTGTGCAAATAATTATCTCATCCAGCCGGACGTTAGAAACCATGCCTTCTTTGTAATTGTTTTCTTTGTTGGCATTATGCTAATTTCATTTTCACCTTTTATGAGCAATTTCAGAGGTTTTATCCAAAGCCATGCTGATACATAACATCTTTCCTTAGGGTTATATGCAGATAATAAGTGGTATCTGTGTCCTTTCAACAATGTTTTCTGAGCACTTAAATGCAGTGTGCACTATGCCATAGTCTCTGAAAAGTGTAGGTATGTTCATTAGCGACCATGCAGGGAGGCAATATGAATTACTCATTTCCTAGTTTATGCCTTCATTAATTATTCATTTATTTTAGGCATTCTCTTAATAAATATTATTTAAAGAGAATTTAAAACCATAACTCCCAACTTCTCACTTGGGTTCTATTTGTTTGGTAGATAATTAATAACTATAGCTCACAGATATTGAGTGCTTTGTGTTGCCAGGCTGTGTGGTATGTACTTTCTGTTCTTTATTTCATTTAACCCTAACAACCCTGTGAAATCAGCGTATGTATTGTTGCCACTTTACAGATGATGAGACTGAGGCTTGGTGAGGGTGTTTACTCAGCATCACACAGGCCATTAGTAGTGGAGCTGAGTTCTGTATCTGCTCCAGACTCCATGCTAACATCCGCTACGCTCTTCCAGTTTAATACATTCCACCTTCACTGGTATGCTTTGGGAAATTAAAGAGTCATTTGTCAGCATGAAATTGCTCAAGGAAGTCTCACCTTGATAGCTTTTTTGATTCATTTTCTTGATCATTCACCCTATTACCCAGCGAGTGTTGATTGAGACCCTTCCCTATGCTCTGCATTTTTTTGCCAAGTCTCTCTGGAGTACAAAGGCACAAAGATGCAACCTTTGCCTTCAAGGAGTTACATGCTTGGAATCAACTATTTGTTTTCTGTCCCCTCCCTGTGGATTTCTCTCTTCATTACTCTTGAGCCATGCAAATTCTTAGCTGTGTGAGGCCAGGAGCAGGTGTTGGTCGCTCAGGCTTGGCAATGGATTGCTATAGGAAATCCTTCACATCTGATTTGAATTGCATATTCACATGTCAACATTCCACAGAATAGAAAATACAGGTGGGGAATTATGATAAGGAAAATGTTCCTTCCTAATTCTCAAAAAGAGGATATGCTCACATTTAAATTTCAAAAAGTACATAGTGTGATATGACAAACAGATTTGCTAAGAAGCTGCTAATTCCAATAAAGAGATGAAACTGACTAGAAGAAAAAGCATAGCTTTCACGCAAGATGCGCACTACGCTCAAGGCCGTTTCTGAGGTGAAGGGGTGGGGCACTTTTCCATAATTCCAGCTAAGAGCTATTTCTATGGCCTCCAGAAGAGGAAGATGAATTGCAGCGACACTGTCCTACAGTGGCCCTGCATTTTTGTCAAAGTCACTCTTTCTAAATTCTGTTGAGAGAAGTAGATAACGCTGCACACTTGATGAGAGTGGAAAAATTGAGAGTGGCCAAAATATTATGACCCTCAAATTTGAGGCGTCCTGTTATCTTATTGACAAATTGATATGAAAACCCAACTTTTCATGGTGTACATATAAATAAAACCAAATGGAAGCCATGTGGAGAGGTGTAAGATAATGTTGCCATGACAACCTCCAGAAACAAGCAGATGCCTCATCATATGGAGCTTTTGCAAATGGGAAACCTCAGGCTCCCCAGGGCTGGTGATCTGTCTGGGAGTCAGGAAAGTGTTGGTTTACATTGCTGGGCTTGACTCATTTGTGTTTCATGCATTTTTTAAACATCTCATTTCATTCTTGCCAAATATATGATAGGAAATCCCCACTTCTGGGGTGTGGCCCCTACCCATCCCCTCTTGGGGACCTGACTCATTCCTGGCAGGACTGACAGTAAGATGGGGAAGAAAGACGTGGAAAAAAGCTCTGCTTCTTTTAACAGATTCTCTGATTCCATTAGCATAGTCACACACCCAAATTATATTATAGAAAGCAGTGAATACTGGTTCATAAAAGGCTTTTATTGTGCTTTCTCAATTTTTCCTAGTAGTAGCTATAAATATCCATATTATCTGAACCAGGGTCCCTTAAAGTATAAAGATTGTTTTACATCCTCATCTGCAAGTCTTGGGTTTGAAAATAGAATAGAAACAGTTTATTTCTGGAAAGGACTCCTATTTCCAGCCCTTTTAAATGTTAAAGTCTAAGTAAGGGGCCACACACCTCCCAAATCCTTCAGCTTAGGAACAACTCACTTATTAAACTCAGGGAGTTCATGTCTTTTTTGCTCCACTGTTCAGAAAGAAGAGGCTAAAAATTGGAAACCATTGCTAGGATACGATGGGTTCATTTGGCCCTGGCGATCCAAAGGAGAGCTTCTGAACAGAGGTAGTGAAAGGCCTCTGCCCTGGCCTGGGGTGGCTGCTTGGAAATATTTCCGTGGAACACCCCAGAGCCTTTCAGGATAGATTTTCACTTTACTTGACTTTCATTGAAAAGTAAGGAGTCCAATTTATTTATTTAATTTTTGTTAAATTGATTTAAGTTGATTTCTAGAACTTTACTATTATCCTTTATTTCTGTTTTTGAAATTGTTCACCAAAAGGGAAAAATACCATTGTAGAAAATAAGTCCTTTCAGAAGCCAAAGGAACTCACTAATCTTCATACAAGTATTATGAAACAAACTTCCTCTGTTAACAGGCCATTCTGTTCAATAAAATATCCTGCAAATGCCACTATCTTATTTATAGCTTAAAGAAAGTCTGTCTACTCTAGATTTAGTAGTTACAGTTGTATTGTTTTTGATAAAATACAAGGAAAGCCATCAGCTCCAAAAGTAAATATCCTTTATATATTGGGAATATATCCAAGGAGCAATGACTTTATAGCTGGGTATTAATGTTAAAGATGTAAGAAAATTGTAAGCAGATTCCTCTGGAGAATCCTTGACATTAGTGTTGCTTAAAACTTTTCTTTGTAAACCTTTGCTCAATTACTCAGGTTCAGTCACCATTACCTTCTCCAAATGACCTTCATGAACCACATTTGGGCATGTTTTGATCTGTCTCCCACTCCTTACCCTCTACGATCAACTCTATGAGCTCAGAGTAGTGTCTCTCTTGAGAGTTGTGATTTATGATCTCACCATCAAATTATTCTCTTACCTCCCATCCCCAACCCCAGGCATTCCTTTCAGGAATATTAAGTGGTGAGGGGAAGGCAAAGGAGTTTAGAGCTTTCCTGGGAATTTCTTTCTTTTGCTGATGTTTCCCCATCTCCATAATTCACCTGGAGCACTTTGATCCCCCGTGTTCTGAACCCAAACTTGTTTATCTGTTTATCTGTCCTTTATCTGCAGCAGCTCCTCTCATGGGTCCCTAGGTAAATCAACACTTACTGTGTTCTATCTCAGGCCAATGAACTCCTGGCCAGCATGGAACCGTGTTCTCTAAGCAGACCAGGGATCTTGTGAAGTTTCAGGCTGAAGCCAGGGTGGAGCTGCAGAGGACATGCCATGCATGTTCTCAGATGCCAACTCTTACCATTCCTTAAGCTCATTTTCTCTTAAGTTCAAGATCCCACATACATTTTCACAAGTTTTCAAACTTCTTTTGTTGGCATTATATGCACATGGCTCTTTCAGCAGCCATCAGACCTTGAAAGTTGTCTGAGAATCAGGAGAATCAGATAGTGATTCCTTTACAATGACGTGGATAGAGAGAGTGGCCAGGATTGCTAATCAAAAATTTTCAATTAACAACTGATGTATGACATACATACACATAATTCTACAAAGTACCCACACATCTATTCTCCTCATTTAATTCTCATAATAGCAGTTCAGTAGCAATCTTGTCTCTCTCTTAAAGAATTTAAGTGACTGGCCCAAGAACAAACCTTCAGACCAATACCAAGTATGGTTCTTTGTAACTCATTTATTAACTAACTATTTCATGTAGTTATGATTTAACTGAATATGTTCAGGAATGACTTTAGGCCTAGATGGAGGAGATGATTGCTTATTCAGTGAGATAGTGGAGAGGGGTGTGGTGGGATGAAGGGGAACTCGTGTGGCAGAATACCCAAAGACCTACAGTTCTAACAATTGAACTTCACCCTCCTGTGTTAAAGATTGTCCCTTGAAGATACTAATTTTCCCAGGAAAGCATAGAGCTCTTTCCTATAATCAGTCATTAGCACTATAGTTTGAGGTACACTGATGTGAGCCATTCAGCAGGGTCTGTACAGGAGTGGCAAAGACCCAGCAGACAGGCTGCCACTCCTAACTCCCCTCCCAACTAGCAAAGACACTTCTAGTTGCTCATACCTTCTGGGAACAGGGGTGGCCTCACATAATCCTTCCAACCCAGTATCCAAGGCAACAGCTTATCTTTGATTGGAGTTGGCATTTGGATTGGAATCCATTTGGAAACAGGACACAGATGGAGAAAGTATAGGGGCTCTGCTTAAGGAAGACAGGACTGGATGGGGGGCTCCCATGGGGACTCCGGTGGCTACATTAGGGACCTGGGTGATGGGGAGGGCATGTGAGTTTAAAGAGGCTGGGAACAAAGAAAAGGTGAGAAGCTTCCAAATGAAAAGATCATGTCATTAATAGCTCTACCTACGTCTGTACCTGCAGATATACATATCCAGTGCTAAATATATTAGTGGCAAAGTCCGGCTAAAGGCTGAGAACCAAAAAGAAACCAAAAAGCAGCAAACTCTGATATTTTAAAAAATATCCCCTTACAAAAGAGATCCCAGGACACGAGTTCATACAAAGACGTCTGACCACAAATTCATCTTCCCACAGACTTATCTTTCTCCCAAGACTCCCTATTGCTTCTGGAGCTGCTCCATTCCCACAGAATTTTGAGACTCGATTCCAAAACTCTTGATGTGCAAGGTAACCATTTGAACTTCCATTTGAATGTATTGGGGATCCACCTCAAAGGATAACTGGGCAGAGAGTGCAGTTGCCCTGTGATGTAGTTGCAAGAGGCTTCTCAGCAGGAGCTGGGAACCCCAAGGGCCCTTCAGAGTTGCCCTGAATTGGGGCAATGAGGCCAGGCCTTTGTATTTCCCACCACGATCCACTCATTGAATGTGAGCTTCCTCTGGGCTGGCCATGTGACCGTCAGCGATAGGGACTCAGTTGAGAGCCATCAGCTGCCGGGAGTGCCAGCTGTTGGGGGAATGGGCGTGGTCTCTGGGTCTGGATGTGGTCTTATAACATGTACCACAGGGATGGATTCAGCTGGGCCCTGATTTACATGAGTTGGATTTACATGGCTGGAGAAAAGGGAAAGGGACCTTTCTGTCATGAGGACGCACAAGATAGGCTTTTTAAAAAAGTGAGCAGAACGTTGTAGCTCTAATAATGGGTATGTGAAGGCAAGCAGGCAGAATATGAAATGAGAAGGGGCTTCCTGCAGAGAATCCTGAATGCTAGGCATGCCTGCACTTCATCATTTTCTGCATTTCATCATTATATATATATATAATCTTTCCCTTATACAAATCTGTAGGGTGGAGGATATGGGGGCCTCTTGTAATATGAGGTTTAAAATTTGATTTAGGATCATTTTGTCACATGTTCTCTCAAATTTGTTTCATGTCCTAACTGCTCATAAGAATACTGAAGCTATATATATATACACATGTATATGTAACTATATAATTGTTTTTTTCTTTCTAGATTTGACTAATATAAGCAAAATCGTCAGTCTGCAAACATGGTGAAATCCTGCAGAACGAAGTTCTGAGAGCTGATATGTCCCTGAAACGCTCTCTCCAGCTTTTCGGATTTTGAAGGAAACAGGCTGATTGGTTCATTTGTATTGGTTTGTAAATGAATGAGAACATGGTTAGAATACAAGCAGACTTGATGAAATTTGGGTAATGAGTACTTGTTTGTAAGGTAATTACAAATGAAGGGCCACATTCATTTTTTTTTTACAATCTTGGTATTTCACACTTGGAAATAATGGAAACAGAGGTAGCTGCTAAGCGGATGATGAGTACAGATGGTAGGCAGAGCCAGGACTGACAGCTTAGGTCCCAGACACACTTACTCTGTCTTGGACACCCTCCAAGGTAAATTAGGGAAATAATGCCACTTGTCTTAATTTCAGTCTTTCCATTTATAGAACTGGGAGATTTACTACCATATTTTACTAAGCTCAATTTGAGGAGTTATTAATTTAAGTAAAATGCTGTAGATTGTTTTGAGAAGGTACTATAAAGAGAAAAAAGAATATAAAGTAGGAATTCATGTCTTGGCAATTTAAAGTGAGGTCACTGATTTACAAAGCATTGTCTTTTGCAATGCAAATTTTTAGGGGGAGTTAATCAGCAGAGGACTCAGTGAAGCTTTTATACTCTTGTACGTCTAAGAATCTCATGAAGCTGGGAACCTCTCCTAGGGATTTCTGTTTCAGAAGGTTTGATGGATGTCAGAAATACGTATTTTAACATGTGTCTTGCCTGATTCTGAAGAACATGTTCTGCTGTCCCCATCTAGTGATCCACTTAGATCTATGTAAAAGTTTGACTAAAAGGGTCTGCACATGCCTTTGGATCTGGATAGGAAATATGAATAAGAGGGTGCCAACCTGGTGTGAGTCAACTAGGGCCCATTGCAGACTGTGGCATTTTGGAAAGCACATGTAAAGAACAGTTATGTGAGTCTTGATCAGAATTCCCATCTAGAATATCCTTTTATCAATTCTGTAGAAAATTGCAATCCTACCGCAAGTTTACAGAGTGTAGAGGTGGAGTATTTGTGAATAGTCCTAATAATTACCACAACCCTCAAAACTCTGACTTGTTATATCTTCCCCAAATCTTTCTACTAATCTCCTAGGTTTGGAAACTCCTGGCTTGTCTAGCTAAACTTTGGAGGAGCTGCCCAGCAGAGGTTCAAATCCTTTCCCTGACTTATTGGTAAGGCACCCAAGTGAGTGTAGGACTGTATTCAGTAGGCATCCAGTCCAACTAACCACTGTTAGTAGCAACTCACCCAACTCTTCAAGAGGGAACCAAGCGCAAAGTAACTGTATTTTTTATTTCTATGAACAACAAAATACTTTCATAATTTCCCATTCCCATTGCTTTAAAGAGCACATATATTACAAATAAAAGAACTCCACAAACTTTAAAGATTAGTTTTTATCAACACTTTTGTACACATACACAAATACTTTAACATAACAGTATCTGAAATGTTATTCATATAATTTTAGCACTGTCATAAGTATTAACTAAAAAGGTTCTTTTAAATTTGGTAAAAACCGTATTTTTTTTTTTACAATCTTCTATTTACATTGGAAATGTGCTTAAATGTTACAAAAACATTCACTTTGACCTTTAAAATATGTGTACTAGGACTTGGTTTTGAACATATTGTAACTGACAGCAAATTTAGGGTTTGCTTTTGAGCTACACATTCATTGGGATTTCATGGCAAATATTCAGCTCGGCTTGATCAACACTACTCAAAGAAAAAAAAACTAAGAAATGTGCAAATCCGAAGGCTGGCAAGATTTTCAAGCTAGCGAGGTAAAAAAAAAAAACATATTAACACCATAAAAACTTCAAATAAATTAAAACGTTCACTTCCCCGAGATTAGGTACAAATTCTGATAGTTCTCTTAGAGGTGTGTCGGACACGGCGGATCTTCCTCAAACTTCCGCACCAGGTGAGACCGAGATGGTGGGCGGAGCTGGGGTCACCCTGCTAATTACTCGAGGGCAGGTGCGCTCCACTCCGTGCTTTGAAGGGTCTTCCCTGCAGGTAATCTTAAACCAGGAGAAAACAAAGAGATCACAGAGGGGTTCATGTTAATATCTCCAAACACAAAACTAAAACCCCAAACAGTGATTTTTAAAAAATTCCCCAAAGGGGATCTGCACATTTTGAAAATGCACTGAAGATCTGAAGAATTTTTTCCCCAAACCGATGTCATAGCCATTTTGGCAAGATTGAGACCGTCACAATATTTTTCAACTATCAGATATAAATTTACAAATGTTTGAATGAACCTTATGAATGTATCTGGGTAATTCCAGAATTTCATTTTATTCTAAAAGTTTGTAATTTTACTGTCAAAATCTACAAAAAAGGGAAACATCTGAAGTCTTGTTTAAATGTTTGCATTAATGGAAACATAAAAAAAAAAGACCCTTGACCTGATTTTCCTTTTGAAAATAATCTTAATATGCCTAAATAATACTCAGCTGTCAGATCTGTTTGAATAATAATATGCAAACACAGTTAACAGAAACCCCAGACTTCTCTAAAATCTATCTCTGTATAAAAGGGACTTAAAGAATATTTTATATTTCTAGTTATGAAGATTGTCCCACCAACTTCACATGTGACCATGCTTTAAATCTTCCAAGATAGAATTTCCTCTTCTGTCCCCACAGAGCATCCAGTCCCCAAGTCCCCTATACTACCAATAAATTCTCTTTATGCTCAGTGTTACAAGTTCTGCTTAAATATTTGGCAAATAATGTTTCCAAAGAGTATCTAAAACTCTAAGGGCCTATGCTTTTGCATCTTGTCTAACTGGCACCATTAACAGAGTAGATTGGTTAAATTCTCTGTATTTTGTATATGATATCCATTACTGCCCTTGACTTGACTATGCTGTCATTCCTGTAAATATGTTGAAAGAGCCCAAAATAAGCATCTTATATTTATGTTTCATCCAGACACTTATATGTATTACTTTTATCTCCATCAAGGATGCTTTTATGTTTTCTGTCTGTTTATAAAACAGTGCAGCATTCTGGCTGCCTATGAAGGTATTTATTTCCTGCCTGTCACTTGAGCAACTCAAACTGCTTCACCTCAGCATCTCCATTAGCATCCACTTTATCCTGTTCCATCTCCTTCCTTATCCTGAAGGGTCTTTCACTAAGTACGGGGGCTTCAGATATCCTTTTAACTGAGACTTGCTGGCCACTCTTGGAATGATTGCATAATTAATTCTATTTCTATTTCTCTCTATCCATTGTAACTTTATTTCTATTTCAGTGGTAGAACTTTTCTTTACACTGTAATTACATATATGCTTATTTCCAGAATGTATGAGTGAGCATATAAGTATGTGCAGATATTTATGCAATATAGGTCATGGTTCATTCACATATTACAGGATTATGCTAAAATTTGACTACCCCTCCCTCCACTAGAGTTCAAACCCAAACATTAGGGTTATACATCTTTTTATTTAAAAAAAATTTGAGAAAAGAAGAAAAACTTTTTTGTTATAAATCTGAACTGAGAGAAATACTTACATTTTAAATATTTTACAGACCTTTATCCTTTGCTAGCTATTCCTAATTTTAAGAAAATTGTTATTACAACTCAGAACTCTTACCAATGGTTGTCATGAAAATAACTTACTTTGCTGTTGATAACGGTTTTGCTACAGACAATTTTAATTGATAATTATCAATTAAGTAGTTCCACCTCTAGATTCTCCTCTATGAAGTTAGAAGTTAATGTTTTGTCCTTATTTTAAGGTGGAAATGTGGAATGGCCATATAATAAATTCTTTTTAACGAAAACTTTTTCCGAAGATACCATGTATGTTGTGGTCACTGTCTATATATAAAGACTTATGTGACAAAATTCCATAGACTCTCAGGACCTGCAGAAAGTACCTTTCCTGCCAACAGATCTATTTCTTTCACTGAATAGCAAGACCTGCACAATTCATCAGTTTCTTTTCTTTGCATCAGTTTCCAGGGAGCATAGAGCCCAATTTTGCTTCCTTTAGCAAAGGTTTTCTGGGAAAGAAATTATTTTTCTCTCCCCTGCATCACCTGGGGAGATTGTCCTTGTACTTTTGTATTAGACTTCAGTACATAGTCAGTCTTAGTTTTGGATCATAATGAGCTCAAATACACTTTAGAAGTTGTAGAGTATGAATATTCTTTTTAAAAGCTAAGTTGTTAACTTCTGAACTTCAGGCTCTTTTCCCCCCTATATCAACCTACCTCGAAATGGAAATAAAGTTGTTCTAATTAAGTAAACACTTAGAGAACAGAAGCCACTATGGAGGTGTCTGGGGACAATGAACAGCTAGGAAGAGGTGGGTAGACTAGAAGGCCACAAAGGACAGAGTAGACATAAGGAGAGAAGCACATACCACTTTTGCTTACAGTACTGAGGGAAATACTAGACACAGAAGGACAGAAGCTGTATAAATATGGACCTCGACAGAGCTGCCAGGAAAAAAAAGAGAAAAGCATTTTTTGCACAAAGTTTTAAAGTCAGATACAATTTACAGTTGCAAACCAGCATTTCTTCACCACCTTCTCCAATTTTCAGGTCCACTGTTCTTTTGGTTTCACTCTCAGATTTATGATTTCCCCATGCGTCTGAGCCATCACTCCTGGGCATTTAATTCCCATCAGTCCTTAATAATCCCAAACCAGCATTTCCCCTAGGAATCCCATCCAGGGAGATGAATTCTTTCCAACATAAGTCAATTAACCATTTCTTTCTCCAGCTACTATGGAGAGTTTAAAATGTGCATAGAAGGAGATGGAAAAGAAGAAAAAAGAAACATATATGGGTAATGCAGTTAGAATATATGATGCGTATGACACATTTCATGCTTTGTGAGTAGTGTTGACAGTGCTGGGCCAGTTTAGGCAAGAAAGGGGAGCTAATATTTAATGAGTGGCTACTATGCATGAAGCACTATTAGGAGACTAATTCAAGTTCTCCCTCTCAATTATTCTGTAGAGAACACATCTACACCTTCCTGGAGGAGACCATGGGTGATGAGATGTCCAGCTAGAATGTGGGGGTTGATGGTGGCTGGGAAGCCAAAAAAACAGCTCCTGGCTTTGAACTACTTGATTCTCAGCACCTCAAAAAATACTGTGATTAGTAAATGTTTAGATTCTATGCTCAGCCTTACAGAATGTGCTGGATCTGTGTCAGAAATCATGGATGACTTGCTTGTGGGGTGGTAGATTGAGTTTTATCCCAATTCTGCAAGTCTTCAGGAGGCCCAGCCTCTTCAGAAGTAGCCCCTTAGAAGGCCATGGCCCCAGAACTGGTGTTCGTCCTGAGTTCGGTGCGGAGACCCCTAGGGCAGGACTGTGGAACCCCACGTCACAGCCTCAGGGTTGTGAGGTCCTGAATCAGGGCCGGCAGGTGGCATCAAGCCCCAGCGGGAACGTCACCCAGTGTTCCTAGGTGTTCTAATAGAGCCATTTGTTCTAAAAAGCCAACAGTTTGTATGGTTTGGGTAAACATCTCTGAAAGTTGTAGAAAATATCTGGGTTCTCATTTTTTACATATTTCCCCCCAATTCATCTCTGTTTTGAGGCAAGGGTTGCTGTATGGGAGAGAGGGCAACTCAGTAACATGGTGTTCATGTAAGGTACAGTGATTTCAGCAGCAAGAATAGAGATCTCTCTAGTCCTTCTGGTATGGGGAATAGAATGGACCCTTTCCATGAACTGACAGCCAGGGCCACCAGAGGGAATCCTCACCTGCTCGTTCATGATGGCAGAGAGCTCGCCGAGCATGTCCTTATAATGGGACCTCAGCTCCTCCTGGTACTCCAACTGGTCCTCTTTGATGAGGCGCTCATTCACATCAAGGGCCTGCCCACATGCATCTGCAAATTGCCTTTAGTGACAGCAATAAGAAAATCAACAACCAGCCATAGCAAGTGACAACTCAAAGTCAGGCTGTTGATAGACTCTGCCCCCTGGAAGATGGTTGGTCAGGTGGCTTCCTGGGGAAGTCATGACTCCCTGTCCAAAGGCGGCCAAGGAAGAACTTTCTAGCAAAGAGAAGCTTACCTGAAGATTTCCTTCAAAAGTTTTACTTGGTTGTCAGGGTATTTCTTTGCATTGGTTTCTTCCAGAAAAGCTCGTGCATAGGCCATTGGCCCAGCATTAACCTGTTGGGGAGAGGACAGGTGGCTGAGGATGACCCTGTCTCCTCTGTAGAGCCTGGTCCATAACCAGGTGAGTAGCCCCAATCATGTGGTAGCCCAATTCTCCCACACTGTCTTGTAGTCTACTAATTTGTTATCTGTCTTGTCTGCCGTCCCAACCAGTTGATCAGCTACTAAAGGATACATCTGAACTCCATCCTTCAAGGCCATTCTTCCCAAACTGTATGTCATTTGCTCCCCATTTCATGTATTTGCAATATCCACATTCTGCTTGCACTATTATTTTCTAAATATCTTGAAAAACTAGACTGACTTTTATTTACTTAAACAAATTTAATATCTGTGAAATCAAATTTTTGATGTGCCAGTTTTTTTTCTACTAACATTAAAGTAAACACATAACTATGAATAAAAGACATTCCACAGTGGTAGTGGTGTAGGAACCATCTGGGGAATCACTATTTTACTGTATTCAACTTGACAGGTTGGCTGAGATTCTGGCCCAAGGAGGCGTGTATCAGATTTGTCAAATGAATGCACAACGCCAGGTCCTATCGATGCTCGCACACGAGAAGGCTCACCCTAGTCAAGGGGTCCATGTTCTTTATAGGCCTTTACTGTGACCATGGGACTTGGAAGGAAAAAGCTAAAGAAGAAGGAAGCTAATACTGCAGCTGAACTGTCTTCAGGTAGCTATGCCCGCCAGGTATTGCCAGCATGAAAGAACGAATAAATGATATTGGATGCTTTCCTTTGCTTCATTAGATCCAGTCTGCACTCCCCCTTACACAACTATGTGCTAGGGAAGCTGTCCCATTTGGAGTATAACAATGGTTCTCTTGCCTTCTGGCTTCTACAAATTTCTTACGATAATTGTTTTGAGTGGGTCATGGGGACACTGACAAGAGGTAGGTGGGGCCGAGGGGAGCCAGCTCAGTATCAGCATCAAGATTGCTGATTTTTCCTTTTGCCTCAAGCTCCAAAATAGCTCCTCGTGGCTCTGTTACTGGCCTACCTTTATTTAACATGTTAATTCTTTGTTCATTATGAGTTTTTGGAGTTATTTCTGATGTTAAAAAGTACGGCATTAAATATGATCTGATCTTGATTACTGAGTTTTTTGATGCTCCCTTGAATTTTGTGCCCAGGGTGAGTACCTGACTCGCCTCACCCTAGTTTCAGCCCTGTTAGGGTATTTAGCCCCAGGGCTTCCTCCTTGCAGTCCTTTTACAGAGGCCACCTTGTCCTTGGTCTGGGTCTATCTGTCTGTCTGTCGTCCTAGCTCTCTCCCTGCTTCCATTAGCTTTTCCCTCCCTGAGCATCAGGTCTACAGAGGGTGAGAGCCTCTCAGTGTAGCTACATCCTGTACCTGCCTATGTTGTTTTCCCTAAATATTGCTGATGCTTTTACAAATAGCCTATTTATTACACTGCCCTTAATCATCCACTGTGAGCAGGCCGTCTACTTCCTATCAGGACCCTGACAGTCAGATAAATAATGGTGCATGCTTTATGAGCTAATATACATTTAAAAATAGTTTTTGAACAGGTTTATAAGGCTCTTAATGAGAGAGCCATGTTTGCTCATTCATTCATTCATTCATTCATTCATTCATTCATTCATTCATTCATTCATATGTTAGGATATAGAATGTAGAACACAGCTTATCCAGGTGGGAAAGGAGGGCAGAGGAAGAAATTTCATTTCAGCTAAACTTAAGAAAGGCTTATCTCCAGGTATCTGGCACCATCAACATGCATTTACAACAAGACAAAATTGTAAGACTCTGTAAGTGTGTTGGTACCACAAACAGAACACATGTCTCTTAAACCTTTTATAAAAAAATTTCAAGGGCATTTATTTATGCCAGGCTCCACTGACCACGTGCATCTCAGCTCTGGGCAATGCTTACTTTCACGCTGACACTGCCTTGGAGTTTCAGCTGCAGTCTGATCATGTCCACCTCTTCCATTGTGCAAAGCTGATTAAGCTCAGCAACTTTCTTGGACATCTCATCAATTGCCACTTCAATAGGATTCAGTTCTGTGCTCGACTGGCTTACGACTTGGATTCTTTTCTTCACATATGGGAACAAATGACTCGCTGCACAAAAGCAATACCAGAGGGTTGAGGCTGAGGGTTAGTGAAGAGTCAAGCGCTCCCCTGAAGGTCCAGATGATATTGCATCATTTTTTTGCACATAGCACGTCCCATCCTGCATGTTCTTCGTATACGTGAGTTATTCTTTCTCCTACATGCCGCACACTTTCTCCTCTCCTAGCTTTTGCCTCAGCTACGTTCGCCTGGCATGCTCTGCCACACCTCACCAGCAACGTGTCCTCATGCTCTGGGTTGGATTAAGACCTTTATAGTCTCTAAAGGCTGAAAAGATAATAGCTTCTACCACAACTTGTAATTCCATTAAGAACTACACTCAGCACAACAAAGAATGCTGCAGTAGGTACTAAATAGCATATGTTCTAATAGCTTTGTTCTAATTTTTCTTTTTATTACAAAAGTTCTGGAGAAGTTTACTGAAGATGAATGTTTCCTATCATCAGATGTCACCGCTCTTCACAGAGCTTTTGCGTAATACGGGACCGCTCATCTCTCCAAGCAGTTTTGTTATCCCCCGTCCAGAATGCCTTTGCTCAGCTTTTCCCCCCAGATGCTGCCGTTTCCTTTCTCATGCTGTGCTCACCTGAAATGCTCGCTTTGCTTGATGCTTTCTCTTACCAGCCCGTGAGCCCCTTGAGGGCAAGAATCATGTTTCGTTTATGTGAATTGCCAGAACAGTGCCCAGTACCTAGCAGACACTCATTCATTTAATGTTTGTTCAATAAATGAAAGGACAACCAGCTCATAGCAGAGATCCAGATGGTTCTAGGGGTGGTGCTGGAGGTCACCCTCTGCCTTCACTTCCCAGATGAGGAACCTGAAATTCCTGAGGGATTTAGAATCTCGTCCCAGAGCACACAGTTCTGAGAGCTGCTGGCCTAGTGGTAACTGACGGAGGGTTCAGGGAGAGGGACAGTAAGTTCAGAGCCCCTTTCCCAAGACACGGACACCACCACCCGTATGACTCAAGATCTAAAGGGAAGAGTAAAGTAACTCCACGGGCCATTTCTCTTCTGGGTGACCTTACAAGGGTATCCCTCTTGATAGAGCTAAAGAAGGAGACATCTGCTCTTCCTGACAGACCTTTCCAAGTGAGCACATTTTGGGTACTGTCTGCGGGACTGAACCGTCTTGGTCCCCACGACTCCCACCTAACAAAGGGGCCTGCCCTGGAATGAGCACCCCCTCGGCCGCCGTACCCCTGCACCTACTTGTCAGCACAGTTCGCCGCTTGCACTGCTCCTCCACCCCACCATGCTTCTTGCCCGACAGCGTGAAGGGCGTCTCAAAGACAAAGCGGTTGATGTTGTGGTGCATTTCGAAATCTGTTCTCCGGTCCTCTATTTCCTTTTCCTCAAAGAACGGCGTGACATAGGTGACCTGGATGTAGGCGTATTTGGGGTCCAGGTCCTTGGAGTTCACCTGTGTTAACACATCATGGTGAGAGAAAGGGTGGCGAGCCATAAAGTGCTCCAGAAAAAAGGGTAACTTGTGACTTGCATATTGTAACTGCATCATTCCCTCAGCAGGCATCCTGAGGGGGCTGCCCCTCTCCCCTGGGGGAAAAATGGGCATCATCATTTCAGAGCTGGGTGTAGCTGGAACCACAGAAAGAGCACCTGGCTGGGCTGGGGTCAGGCACCCTGATGGCGGCAGAGGTGGGACTGGAGCCAGCTCACCAAGTGGCTGGGGCACTTTGAAACCTAAGTACCTGGTTGTGGCCTATTATTTTATCATTTATTTTCTTTCTCTTCTATAATGAATATCCTCACCTCTGTCTAGAATACAAGCTTCTTAAGGCTGGAAATTTATTTCTTTGTCCCTCTAGGATATAGGGCTGTCGGCTCTGGGATTGTGTGTAGAAGGAGGTTCCTGGTTTGCTTAGCAGACAATTAGCCTGTCACATGACTGCGAATATTTCTATTTTTCAATTTGTCTCATTCCTTCTATTACCATTCCACATAATTTCTTTACTAACTGCTTTTGTGAACAGGCTTGACAAACAGCAAGGAAGTCAGGTTGGGGGGTCAGAAAAGCCAGGGAATTACTCTTGCTGTTCTTCAAGGTTGAAAGCGATGATTCTCAGCGAATGATTCCTTGAAGAATTTTCAAACTTTTCCTTACTTTCTCCCTCTGACTACAAATCCTCTGCTGAACCAATTTCAGAGATTCGAAGAAGCCCCTAAACTTATTCATAATGCTCCTTATAATTATACTGTAAGATGAGTGTAAGTGTAGCCATTTTATGTATTAAAAAAATGGAGATTCAGAGCAGCCACCCAATTTCACAAGATGGATTGCCAGCTGCTTGGTGGTACACGGTGGAATGAAGACGCAGTTGCTCTGACACCAGATTGACACCTTTGCCATCCCCCTGGGAACCTGGTCTGTACTTCCTATGTAGGACAGGCGCCGTGACAGCAGTTCCAGTTCTGTCCACTTTTACAGGGAAGGGGGTTTTACTTTTCAAGCTAAGGAGGAGAATGATGAACACACTTGTAACAGCTTCTGCCCAGACCCAGGAATCTCATGCCCAGACCCCTCCAAATACCAGCTTTGGGAAAGAGGACAGGGAGAAAGACAGAGGCTTATATGTCAGGTGCAAACCAGGTTTTCCAGCCCCATCTTCTGCCACCCTCTTCTACCCAACCTGTGTTTCAAAGATTTGCCACTCTCTAAACACACCTCCCCCTCTCACGGCACCCTGGCATTCCATGTGCTGGGCTTCTCCCAGTGCCTCTGCTCCGAGCAAATGCCTTCTCATTGCACAGTTCCCATCTCCAACACCGCCCTTCTGTGAAGCATTGCCCAGCCAAGAACGAGGTGTTCAGGGAGTCCCCAGCCCTGAGTTCTCCCTGTATGACTTATGCCATGTCACCCATGGTACTTTATTGCCCTCTATTTAATGAGCTGTCTGCATGCATCCTTCTCTCCTTTGCCTCAAGTGAACAGCTAGCTCTGCAAGGAGAAGACTGCACTAGATCCTAGTTCTGGGCCTGACATGCAGTAGGTGCTTAATAGAGTTTGGCTAAATGAAAGTGTTACCAGCAGATTCTAATTAATCTAATCAGAGGATGCAAGCATTTGCTTTCTGGAGCCATGAGGAGGTAATTGGATGTTCACAGGTTAATACAATGTAATTGGCAAGTCTACTCTCACAGAGGATAGGTTTCAAAATTGGCATGACTCAGGAAGACCTCCATGACTGAATCAATAATGTTTTACTCTTCCCTCCAAGTCCACCACTGGCGCTGATCATTTTAACCCTTTAATTGCTTTTCAAATGCAAACAACCTATGCGAGCAAGATGGAGAATTTAGTGGATTGTTTCTAAGATTACCTAAAAGTTAACTCAAATACACACATATAATGCCTTTGACCAACAAATAAAATAAAATAACCAATTGACCAACCCATAAGCATATAAGCAAAAGAGCTAAGTGTAGGTGGTTTACTTTGTGTAATCTGGCGTAAAATAAAAAATAAGTATAACTTAAAAATACAAACTTAAATCAGTTCTTCCTGTTTGCATGAATACTAAATCCCCTCTACCTTGTTGGAATCCTGGATTATCTTCACATTGTCTGCTCCAAATTTATCTGCATATAGTTTGAGCAGTCTTTGGGAAATCTCAGAGAGACCCGTCAGCTTAGGCTCTTTATAAATATACTCTTTACCTTCTTCTTCTTCAAAAAAACCCTATGGAAGACACATAAGGAACCAACAGTTTTGTTAGAGGACTCTAACTGCAAAACTCAAACAAGACAAAAGCCATTTGCTCAAACAATATATCCAGTCTTGGTTGTCCATCCACTGACAGGCATCCTATAAAATTCGAAACCAGGGAAAAATATCCTGTTAGAAACAATCATTAATGTAAGCACATTCATGTAAACAAAGAACCTCATGAGCAGTTTTACACACTTTCTCCGTTTGTAGAAATTAGGGCTAATACCTGCCTGCACGTATTTTGGGGAAAGAATGCCCTCCTGTGGCCGCGGGGAGTAGAGCACAGGGCTTGGAGTAATTTTTGGCATTTTTCAAAAAGCAGTTGTCATTTCTAAAAAGGCCTTCCACAATCTTTGAAACTGTCATAGGAAACGCTGTATGGCATGGGAAGGCATCTAAATGGGTTGCTATGCAACGTACATCATGTTAGGTGAAAAGCCATAATACTTTGTTATCATTGTCATAATAAAATTATATTTGGCATTCTCCTCAGTACTGCAATTTAAAAAATAACTTTAATATACAGCCAGGGCCTTGATGCCACTTGTCTATATGCAGCTTCATCATTCAATTTACTTTAATAGATCTTTTATATTCTTGCAAAGTTACAGCATATAGGATTGAAAATAGTAATCATGCCATCATTTTTATGCTGCAGGAGCAAGTAGGTTTTAGACTCTTTGTTATTTGTTCGGTTTGAAATAGGAGAACGGGAGACTCCACTATGTGAGGATAACTAAGTGAGGCAATCTTGCTAATTCCTTTCTTTGAAGAGACACAAGCATTTTTCTTATGGGGTACATGTGGTCTCAGAATACTAGATTCATTCAGGAATTAAGAACTCTAGTTTCAATTACAAACTCTAATTACAAAACACAAAATGTTAATTCTTAACATTTTGTTTCTTCTGATGGCAGAGTTTACGTCAAAGAAATGGCTTTTAAGGGTCAAGTGAAGGTACTGGAGACCACAAAGAATCTTAGCTGAACTTTTTTAGCTTTATCAGTTTTGACTAAAGAAAATATTCATTATAGGTAAAAAACATGCATAAAAGTTTCCAATGCTGTTTATCACAGCTAAGATGAGGTGATCTGAGAGTAAGGATCAAAACTCCCATCTATGTGGTGCTTTATACGTGTAAAGCACGTTCATCCACGTATATCTGACCATCTTGAACAGCATGCTTTGTATTATAAATAGGCTGTAACTGAAGACATGGAACAAGGCACATTTCCCAGCACAATTCTTAAAATTGTGTGTTTCCATGGGCCTCTCCCTAATTGACTATGAGCTTTTTAAAGGCTGGCAAGTGTCTTGTTCAACAATGTTTGTTCAATGCCTAGCACAGTGCATGGTTTTTAGAGGGACATCACCCTACATATGTTGAATGAGTAAGTAGATGAATGACACAGTTCTTGGCACTCATTTTAAAAAGGCACATCCGCATCATGTATAACTGGAAAAGATTCCATTGCTTTAATAAAGATGCCTTTATTGAACAATTTCTTTAAGAAACCTTTGAAAGACCAAACGCAGCTGATTACGAGTACCTTGATCCGTATGATGTTGAAAGCATGAAAAGCACTCGCTACCATTCCTCCAGACTTAGTAGGGGTAGTGAGGCCTGGCCCCATTCCCACATGACTTCCAACCTGCTCTATTTTTTTCTGTCGCTGTCCTTGTGAAGTTTGTCTGATTCAAGGTCAGAAGTTGGTGGCTAAAATTGACAGACTGACGCATCAGAGAGATCAGGCTTCTGAAGCCGTCAAGCAGAGTCCTCACCGGGCAGCTAAAGCGACATTTACAACTTCCGTTTCAATGAGAAAACTGTCTCGGAGTTCTAGGAGAAGATTTTCTCACTGATGTGTGAAAACCAGCGCCAAGAGACCTTTTCACTGGGAACTTTTCCTCTAACAAGTTCCTGAGTCCAGCATTAGCACAGAAGGAGTGGAGGGAAGCAGGGGTTTATTGTCATTTTCATGATCTTTGTGGCCTTTGTCCTGACCTGTGACTTTCTTTCATCCCTCCTTCTTGATCTGGAGGATGGGAAATACTAGGCTCGGAAATCTACCAGGAGGCCCCAAGGACAGGGGCGCACAGCAGGCCCTTGGCGAGCGTTGGCTGTGATGAGGATGATGACAATAACACAAACAATTCCTTGTCGTCAGGACAATGTGAGTTCTGGCTACTATGGAGGGGAACAGCTTGACTGAGTTTTCAGTGGTTGAAAATACATACCTTCAGCTTCTCTTGCATGGAAACTACAATTTTCTTTATGATAAGAGGTCTGTTGATGCTAATTTCAATATTTTGGTAAATGATTGGTCAGAAAGAAATTATGAATGGAGATATTTATTTTTATAGTTTGGAAATGTAAACCTGTTGAGACTGTTTTATATTTTATTTTATAAAATCTGTTGAGAGTATTTTAAACATCCTATTTTATGAGTTAAAAGGAGTTGGAATAGCAGAATAAAAAATTTAATCTGCTGTCTGCCGGGATTGCATAAGGGCTTTTGGAGCCAGAAAAATGGCAGCTCTGAACATGTTTGGAACACACGCTTACTTTTTATCCAGGGAAATCATAAAAACAATGCTCACTGAGCCACAGGATGCTATCTAAGGAGGTTTCAATTTCAGCGCTGTCTACGAAATGATTTCTAAATAGGGACACAGGTGATGAAAACCCAGGGACAGTTTCTCTTTTGCTTTAGTCTCAGGTTTTAAGTAGCCAGCATTTCAAGGCAATGGTAAGTGTGAACTTTGCACTTCTCTTGCTAGTTTAATTTTTTGAGTGTTATTTTACAGTTCAGTAAATGCTCTGATCTGTTAGGAAAGAGCACATATTGTAGTTAACCGAAAGTTGAGTCAACAGAGTTAACATGCATGGATCATGAAACTTCAAGGCAACAGATTATGATAGAAATGTGCTTCAAGAAATTGTTAATTACAATAACTGATTCCTTAGATGTGTTTGCAGGTACTTCAGAACCCAGTGCCCTGGGTCATTAGTGGGATGTCAAATGTAAGCGTCCCTGCTATTATATTCAACTGATTCGCAGTTCACAAACAAAGGAATGCATTCAAAGAGAAATCCAGTGTATAAAAGATGGGTCAGAAGATATTAAGAATAGGCTGAATGCTAAGAGAGAAGAAGCTACAAGAATGGAGAGAAATGGTTTCATATAAATATGATATGAGATACGTATCTATGACTTCCATGCAGGTGGGAGCCAGAAGCATGTACCACATTCTGAAGTGGGACAGTGGTTTTCAAACTACACCTGTACCTTCTCTTTTCTCCCAATCCCTTTTCTGTCAAGATTCTGAGATGCATCTACATCCAAGCAGGCATAACTGAGAATCATGAAATCTACAGCCTTTGGTGAGCAGAATAAAATTCCCCCACAGGCCTTCACTTAATTTATTCCAGGGGCATCTGATGTTTTAAGTCATGCAATGGGTATCCACTTGCTTGCTTTCATGCTAAATACCGGAGCCTAAGGTTGTCCTTGACTATAGCTGATGTTTGATCACTACTGCTCTTTCCCCGCTCTGGAAATGAGTGCTTCAGAGACAATCTGGGGATGCTTTATCTAGGCTGCTTTGTGTAAAATTTCCGTGGTCAGTGATGTCAGGTGTTGCATTCGAAAATTCATGCTACTCAAGACTTGTGTTTTTAAAGCTCCTACCATGAAAGAATAATTTCCAACAGTTTTTCCCATGTCTGGCTCATTGCAGGCATAATAATAACTATTCTAATCAACGCTATATACTGAAAGCACTGGTCTACATGAGACACTAAAATATTTACCCAAAGACCTATGCAGAAGCAAAGAGCTTACTGAATATTATATTTTTATAATCTCTGTAACATGATTGTAAGACATGTCAGTTTGGATATTACGAGGTGGATTTGACAGGGACATAAAGTCCCATTATGGAAAGGAAATTATTTATGACCTTGGAGGTTATGCTAATCAAGCAGTCGAGACTATCTGGGATCTTTGGAGCCTTCATTCTGTACACGTGTGGGAAAATGTTCACATCTGGTATTTCTTTGTAAGCAGGAAGTGATGTGCACTGTCTGCTCCTGTTGAATACAAAAGCTCACATTCTTCATTGGTGTCTCGGGATAGTTTTGAATGTTGTTTGGACAATGATGATGAGGCTCTAAACTATTGTGTATCAGGATGACCTCCATTAGTTCTCCTTGTTCAATGGCAGCTGGGGTTTGTGCTTCTAGAAGATTGAACAAAACGCTTTGCCTTTTAAGATCAGGTTGGCGTTTTCAATAAAAGACAATTGAGAATAGCGGCATCATTAAAAAAAAAAGTACAAAAACTAGCACATGCTACTGAGGAATCTGCAAAAAGAACAAAGTTAGGTCATTGAAACAGCTCTCCCCAAATCTCCCCCATTGCCCCTCAGTCTATTTAGTACCAGGTTTTCAAGTATTCTTTTAGTGGGTGAGTTAAGGACCCAGGACCCGAAATTTATAAATGAAAGTAGAAAATATTGGTATGGTATGGCTGCGGGAAGGTATTTAAAGAATTACAAAAAAGTATGTACTGGTCAGACAAGGAGACCTGACTGTGGACAGACAACATGTGGAAATGGGAAGAATTTGTCTGTCCGGCTTAGCTCTAGGTACTGGCATGTTATTTTTGCCGTGGCTTTTTTTCCAAAATTTCTTACATTACTTCTTTCTGCATCTCAGGAGACTTAATCTGCCCTACTGGGTGTGGATAAAGTGGAGGTGCCTGTGGCCAGGATTCTCACCTGGCCCTGGTTGGCTAGCTCACTGCACACATGTGGGCAATACGTCATTATTGACTCTATATAAAGAGCCCTTCCCGGTGCTTTGGGCGACATGGTGGCACAGCTGCAAGGCGGCAGGAGAGCAGAGACTGGAGTGGTGGTAGCGCCGAGGACAGGGACTGAGAAGGCTGCAGGGGCAGAGAGGCCCAGAGGGAGAGACCCGCTTGCTGAATGAAGACTTGCTCTGGGTGGATGGGAATCTAGTGATTGACCTGCCACCATGGGAATAAAGTTGTGTATAACCCTTTTACCCAAAGACTGTTCCACTGTCATTCTTTGGTCACATTGAATCCATAGTGAACTTGCCCGGGGCTGACACCCATTGGCGAGACACTGGGTAAAGATGTTGTTCACTGTACATCTTTGGTGTTGGGAATTAATACCATCACCTCTGAGAATACTTAGAGCTTACCACTAAAGAGCACCCTATTTCCCCAAGATCCTCATTTGGACAAGAGTAGGATTCCTTCACCCACTGCCACAACTTCAGAAAATCTGATCACCATACTCTTCTTAATCAGCTGTAACTCACAGTAGCCTGACACGAGCAGGCAATCTCCAATGCTAAGTCTCCTACACATGTATTACAAATACGTAGTGCTCATTTTTATCTGTGTGTGTATGTCTGTGTAGGGTTTCAAACTACACCTATCTTTGTGCAGAAAGATACATGAAAAATGAAGGATACATTTTTGTAATTCAGATCACTGGAATAAATGCAATTTAGTTGAAGAAATGCAGGATGACTCCAGAATGAATGGAAGCAGGATTATCCCACCTTTGTACCAAATATCGACTTGCAGAAAAAAGTTACGGTTCAGTAAAACCATACAGAGGGAAGTGTGAGGATTATTAGAGCATGCAAACAGAGAGGAGAGAGAAAACTTACCACAGCCTGGGACAATCAAGACCAAAAGAAGAAAAGAGTAAATACCTGCATTAAAATCTAGTTAACGAGGAGCATGACCCCCTTCCACCTGGTTAGTAGCGCCTGACTTCGATATTGGTTGAAGAAACCATCTGGTAGGCAATCGGGTTCTCATAACCAGAGTATTAATGGCAGTTCATTACTCTTCCATTGGAAAGATTGCCCGAAGGATTGCAGACTCAAATCTTGGTTAGCTGAACGCTAACCTCTTTGTGTCCTTTCCGGGCTGCTCAGCTAGCCCATGGCCATTCCCCGGAACCCCGGCCTTTCCCCTATAATCCCTCAAAGGCCACATTCTCTTCCTGATGGGGTTTTCTGTCATTTTTCTTGCTCCTGTTTCACCAAGGTCAAAAATTGCTTATTTTCCTCATGATGGTCAAGATACCATTTCCTTTTCTTTATCCTCCTGTTCGGCAGATTCCCACATTTCTGCCTCCCCAATGTACACCATCATTTCAAATAGTTACAGTACTTTTCTAGAGATCCTAAAAAAGTCTAAATTTAGTCTCTTTCTGCAGACTGTCGCTCCATGTATCTGTTCTTCACACCACTAGCTTTCTCTGTCTTTTCCCTCCCGATGTGCTGTGCAGGGAGGGAAATCTGGACTGGATGAATTTGTTTACACTAAGTGGCTATGTGGTGACACTCTTCTTTCCAGAGAGATGGCAGTGATCTTTACTAATTCAGAAGTTAGTTTTTAAGCTGTATTTGGTGATTAGAGGAAGTTATGATTTTCAAAAGACTCCCAGGGGAAATGATCTAGAATGACCACACTGGACTTGACTCCTTCAGCTGCAGCCTTAAAAGATTCTGTGACCAAGAAGCTCTGGGCAACAGTGGAGGGGCAAGAAAAAGAAATGAGAGCTGAGGAGTCAGTCCCACTGTGGAAATAAGAGAATGGAATGTTTATCCACTAGAGTAATAGTCTGAAATATGTCTGCTGAAACAGAATAGTGTCAGAAGCCTTCCTGAAAAGAGATAGGATAGTGCCTGGATTTAACCTGCCAAAAGCACTGCCCAGAGACATTCAAATTAATACATAATATGTTCACTTTACTTTCAGGACAATGTTTTGGCCAACATTTTAAATCTTATCCATTGCTCATGTGGGAAGCTGAGGAAGATGACTTTAAAGTTACGTGGACCTGCAATACAGGAAACAAATAACCATAGAGTGTTGTGCCTAGGAGCAGTGATAGTTTGAAAGTAGGAGAAAAGGAAATGCATGACTGTCAAGTCAAATCAGGGCTTTGATATAGCAGAGCCCCTAGGAATTCTTATTTCCCAGAATGCTACAGATTTCATGTCTTAAAATATGTTCAATTTAATTTCACTTTAACATATGATGCAAAACTATAAGTAGTTATTTTGGGGTTAACTGAGAAGAAGAAGATGCAGGAAAGTTAAGTGCCCTCCTGTTCCAAGACCACTGGTCTAGATCCATCTTGATTTCTCTGCCCATTTGTTTCCCAATTTTGTACATTCCTATGGACAAGCACATAGACCCTTACATTCAGGGGAGCAACTCAAATGTACCCAAACACACCCACACTCACACCCCCTCAGTCTTTCAGCAGAGGCAGTTAGATGTCTCTTAAAATGTGAAAGATAAGACTCAATTGTTCATCAGAATTTACAGGCCACATGGCTTCTAGTGAACTTACTTGCCCATAAAATGCCACACGATAGTAACGGCCAAACAGCCGTTTCTCTGAATTCACCACCTCTGCAACTTTTAGGTATGATCGATGAATATCGTAGTAGAGATCGGATAATTTCTGAAACCATAATAAACAAAGGGTTTCATGAAGACAATGTTGACACAAAAAAAGAGAATTTATACTTTTGAAATTGATAAGTAATTCACCAAATTAAAGTAGGACATTTTAACTAAAGTCTGGGTTTAGAAAACATACTTTGAAGTCTCTCTGCTTCTCAAAGACAGCGATGATAGGCTTGTTGACATCAGCGATGAGTTCGTATCTCTCAGACTTCCAAAGGAACTCCACACACATGTACAGCTGCTCCACCAGGATATTCTGCAGTCCCCCAAATCAAATCAAAATAAGATTTTACACCATTACCAGGTGGTTCATCCCTGAAACCTGGTTGCAAAACTGTTGTGCTGTCAATTTTTTTTCATAGTGGGATTTCTGTGTTTCCTATCTTGTTATTGGCGTTTATATCCATTCCCGAGGGAGTGGTGGTGTCTTCTTGGATTCTTCTCTTTCCATCACCTAATCATCCCTCAAACTTGCTAACTTAAGTCTATGAAATGCCTTTCGATCTATGTGGTTCTTTCCACTTCCACACTGTCACTGATGTAGATCAAACCCTTGCTCCTTCATTCCCAGTCCCCTGTTGTACTCTCCTGGCAATCTGTTTTCCCCACCAGTTGTTCTTATTTGTTGTTCTCCAGTAATCTTTCTAAAACAAGAATCTCATCATGAGACCTCCACTGCCCTAAACCTCTTTAGGAGCTCCAGTGTCTGATCTGTCGCCCACACTCTGTCGTGGCATTGAAGGCGCCCATGACGAGGCACCAGCCTTCCTTCTAGCACCTGCCATTGACTTGCCTTTGGCCACACCACATCATACCACTCCATCCTTAGAGTACTTCCTCACCTCCACACCTTTGCCTAGGTTGTTTCTGCATTTCTAAGAACCTTGTTTTCTCATTTTATACCTTCAAGTCCTATCAAATGTCAAGACCCAGGGCAAACGTCTGGAGAGATTTCATCTGTGTCCCATCCATCTCTATTCCAGTCATTTTCATATAAAAAATTGCTCCCCTTTTCATTGCAGCCATATATGATGCCTAGATTTATAGTTACTGGGTCTTAGACTGGTTGCCCACCACTATGAGGAGAAGATTCTAAACTCTTTGAAAGCCAGAATTATGTCTTATTGTTTTTGTCTTCCATTCTTAACTTAGTGCTTGACATATGCTAGTGGTTTAATATATGTTCAGTTGAACCAAATTACAGACTCTCTAAAGCAAGTGGATAACATCACTGGAATCTTTTCAACAATGTCTTTTCAGAAAAGATTCTTAAACATTTTTTGAAACAGTTAATATAAATATGCAGTTGCCTTTACTGTTTACTTGCAATGTGCATTAAGTTAATGTAGAACCATGTGTAAAATTTCAATAAAATCCACCCTAAAATTTGCTTCCTGTAACTTTATTTCAATGTGTATAATATTAAGATTAAAAAAATGAGCTTATGAAATATGTTATTTACTTGATGAGAGGAGCTCTATTTTCTTCACCAGAAGTGTAGCCTAGGAATTCTTGGTCAAAAGCATCTTTTTTATTAATGAAAAATAACAATGGCTTGCATGCTGAAGGTTTTCTGCAGAAACTAGTGAGCCTTTCTGTACAAATATGTTTGTAAATAAACTTTCTGATGCATTAAAAATAAAGTTATGACCAGCTCACAAAATTTTCAGCATCCCTTACCACATTTAAGATTTTATTTCTTACAGAAGAGCTGATCATATAGTTGAGCCCATCCTAGAGAAGTAAGGTTTAGTTTAAGTTTTCATTCAAAATTAAGCTTTATCAATGGAATTGGTACCTATTAATCTTCACCTTAGCCTGCATTTCATTTTGCCTGAAGTCATATTATAGTGTAACATTATATGATTTCTGAAGAAGATTTTCTCCCTCCCTTCTTGCTTAATGTTACAGTTCAAGGCATTTTTTACTCAAGTACTATATACTAGATTATTTTGATCTCACCTCATTGTATGGTGTGTCTTGCATTCCTGAATCTTCTTTCATTTCTCCTTCTTCTTTAATGTTTGGTGTAATGCTCAGAAAAGCTGGCCAGCCCATAGAGAACATACCTTGAGAGGAACAGGGAAAATGCAGCAGTATTATTAGAGCCAAATCTTGGATTAGATAATGCCTTTCTTCCTGATGCTACAAGTGGTAATGTTATAAAGCTCATACACAATGAGATGGTTAGATTATGACTGTTGATCAACACTTTCTCCGAGGCAAACAATGTTCACCTTTTCTAATTTTGTATCAATTTTTCACTGTGACATACTTTTCTATAAGAAACTGGCATGGGGTTATAGACACAACACAGGATTTGTAGATAGCTCCAATACTCTGGTTCAGTTAACCTTTTTGAGCCTGTTTCTTTTGTTAAAATGATATCTATCTCAAAGGATGGTTGAAGGGATCTAAAACATTAATATTTGAGAAAACACCTGATATAGGTATAGTCAGTGCATTATAAAGACAATGCTCAAAACTTGCTAGTTTTTACTCTTTTGCATTATCTGGAAATCTTCTCATATTTTTTAGTATCTTGGCCACCAAGATAAAAAAAAAAAGGTCTGGCTCTACAGATTATGCGAAAACAGTTGAATGGGTACTTTCCCGAAAGGAGGGATAGGATGTGAATGGTGGAATATGAGTAGTTAGGAGCACAGCCCTGAGTGACAGATCAGCCCTTGAACTTTGGCCCCATCACAAATTAATGGTAAGCTCTGGGATGGGTTTGTTTAACTTCTCTTGGTTCTCTCACTTGTACTCAGGAGGTGACAGTAGCACCCAACTTACAGACTCACCTAACTAACTGAGGTGGTGTCAATATAGAGCCCAGCACAGCGCCTTGCAAGGAACAAGTGCTTTTTGTTATAGCCAATACTTTTGTAGGATGTTTCCATTTTTAATGGTCAGCTCATTGACTATGTAACTAGAATATTGTAGAAATTATAATAATTATTGCAATCTAATCCTTACATTCAAATTTTACTTTTCTACTTTTCAAATAATATTCCTTGTGTAATTAAACATGTATTAAAATATATGAACACTGACTGTAGCAGGGACAGTCATGACATATTCTCTCAGGATGATATCATCAGCAGAGCTGTATTTTCTGGAGTTGCCTATTTTTGCCGATATTCTTGTCATGTGCACATTATAGAAAGGGATAGTTCACTCCTCTGACTTGGAAGCATCATAACATAAAAGTATACTGAGGACTTCAAATACATGCCAATGAACTTCATATATATGCCAATGGATACGAAGTTTCACACAACATTTTGGGGTATAAGTTTTCACAACTCCTCAAACTGGCACTTAGTTTTATCAGGTTTCTTCAATTTTGTTTTCAGTTAGAATTTGAATTAGCTTTTCTGGAATTATATGGTGTCTGATTATGATGAAAAGCATTTGGTGGGAAAAGGCAGAGTAAATAAAACAATGATGCTTTGATGACTTGCATATAAAAATAAAGCTAAATAGGGAGTGTGAAGCCAAGGAAGAAGCTCCCTGAATTTTAGGGTGGACATGAGCGTGATGCCAGGTCTGGTCCCTTCTCCAAGGTCCTTAACAAGTGACCTCATGGTCTCACAGTTCATTTTGGTCATTTGATTCAAATATCCTATTTGAAAAGTCCACCGAGATTCTTTACACAATATATACATCTTTAAAAGGAAAAGGGACCAACTAAATTTCCAAAATATTTCAACTCGAGTCCATTTACTTTTTGTTTTTTCACTGCATTTTGAAAGTTAAAATGTGTTAGGAAATAGATTGCAGTTCATAAACTTTGGGTTTGAACAAACTTTTGCAAGAGAACATTGATTAAATATGTTACCTACACTGCCAAATTTTTAACAGAGGGTAATTCCTTAGTTATTGTTACAAAACCCTTTTGCACTGGATAGTGAAGATGGAATATTTTTAGTTAAAGGAAATCAACACTGTAAATTATCATATGTTGTAAATTGTTAGAATCAGTGTATGCTTTTAAAAAAGCATGTTGATTATATAGTCCTGCATACAAACTATATTTCTGGCACCCCTTATTTTGAATTGATAGATTTATTACATTTCAAAATGAAAATGAATTTCTTTTGAAAATTTGAACAACTCATGAATTTCAGAATAAAATCCCAAGGGCCGATTAGCATGCAAGTTGGTAGCAAATATGGCCATAACTCATAATCCTGAACATTGGGTAAGATGTCTTTCTATTTGCTGAGAACTTTTCAGTAATCTAAACTTCATAAATTTGGGTGGACTTCTGAATGGTACTAGCTTCAGGGTTTTCTAGAGTAAGTTACGTAGCTCTGAGATAGTTTTGGTTTTTAGGAATACATTGAATTTAAGAGTGTGGCTGAAGTAAAATGTAAGCAGCGATCTGATTGCCTCTGCTCGTTACGTGGGGGTACAGGAGCTTTCCTGGGCAGTTAGACCACTCACTTCCTCCACCAGGACTTGTTAGTAATGGGTTGCTATCACGGGGGTGGATGTCCTCCGGGAGCAGGGATGCTGTGCAAATCTTTTCCATTTTCCAGTAACCTATGGTAGTGCGAGATGAGGTTAGGACATCGCTACACGTTTGTTAATACAAGCTTACGAAACTATAAATTGTTAACTAGTGAAGCATTCCTATTTGAACTAAGAAGCTGACCAGTTAGCCCTGTCCTATATAAAATAAACATAACAACGGCATGAAAGAGAGAGTTAACATTTAATAGTACAATGTAATTAGAAATATCTGTGAAGATTAATGTTCCTTAATAGCATAACGGATTAATAAAATAATAAAATTGATAATGAATAAATTAATTTTGACTTCAGTTTCAACATGTTAATTGGGTTTTTTCCCCCCCAAATGGTCATCTTACCCTTTCTTTTTAGGTATTCTGCAATGAGGGCAGCTATATGGATGTAGCACATAGCAGCCTGCAATAATAAAAACGAAAACTGTTTCAGAAGAAGGCACACTGTAGATTTTACTATTTATCTAATTAGGACTAATCTCCAAGGTGAATCAGTATTCCATGTCAGAATATGCGGAGGAATTCTTTTAATTGCAGACTTGAAGATGAGATGCAATTAGATTCCCAAAATATTCACAATCAAGAATAAAACATGTATTTGGCAGTTTCCGTTTGTTTTTCTTGAAGTAGTTTTCAGGTGGGAGAATGAGCTGACCAGAAGAATTTTTCCATAGCATTATCTTTCCTCCTTAATATCTATCTATCTATCTATCTATCTATCTATCTATCTATCTATCTATCTAATCTATCTGTCTACGATGTGCATTATGTTAAGTCCACATTTCTCTTTTCTTGCTTAAACTATAAACTATAGCATCTGGATCTAAATTGGAAGTAAAAATAAGCTGTCTTCTTACATTTTCTACCTTCAGTAATGACCCCCCTTTGATTTTCTATTGCTTTAAAATGGTAACCTCACAAGGTGGCAACTGATTAAATAGTGTGGTCTAATGTAACATGCTGTCCTCACAAACTAGAGTATATGGATGATATATATATTTTTCCTAATATCTTCTGTAAAGCCTTGGACATTGCTGAACACATACTAGGCCCAGACCTGCTAAAGATTCTGAACAACTTCAGTTTTTGCCTTTTAAAGTTTTATGTGATAATTTCACTATTTTCAGGGCAGTCCGAGGGACCTTGGGTTTCTCATTCCTGTCTTCAGTGAACTGCTTTAAAGTGAGGCCTCTGGTTCGCTTTATTCCCATCCCCAAGTCTTTGTCATATGTGTTTAGAAAAGCTTCAGATTTTCAGACTATCCTAGACCAATTAATTTCTTCCCTGAAGGGGTGTATTTCTGGGCATAAGGCAGAACCGCCCCACTTAGTGTGCAGAAGCCACTTGGGTCCCGTGATTTGCTGTGTATAAATCCACCCGGTGTTTAAACTGATGTAAGGAAGTTGACTATTGATTTAGATCTTTCACACAGCGGATTCTCCTTATGTGGCTCTCACGGGTGTTAAATTTTTCCATTACCAGTTCAGGCTAGTTGCATATGAGGACGGATTACCCCGACTTGTGTTTACTTACTGTAGCGGCGAGCTGCCCTGTTTAATTCCAATTGGAGGGAAGAAGTTTCCAGAACATTAACTTAAATAACTCTCCAGTTCCAGACACCCTTACAACCAGGCTTAGGCTTGGTCAAGGCCAAGGCTCTTCCTCAGCCTCAGGCTTGTAACATTCAGCGTTTCAATGATATCCTCAATACAGGTGCCTCCACTAAGTCTGGCCTTCATTTGATGTCACCTACGTGGAGTCAGACATCCTTGAATCCCACTTGCGAATTTGACACACACATTATATAATTAGGTCATAACTCTATTAGTGGGAAACTATGGTAACTTTTTATATTCCTGTTGTAAATGAAAATCCAAGTGTCCTGATAAAGAAGACAGTGCCAATGCAGAATGACTGAGCCTTTTGCTAATCACCTCGGATAGGTCCCCGTTTCTTGCGTGAATCTTGGCCATGCTTTCCAGCCAGGTCCTCCGTAGCTCGGGGGTGCTTGCGTAGGAGTTCGCCAGGCTGTACTGGAGATCCACAAGCATCTCGGGGTCCTTCTCGTGCTCCTTCATCTGAGCTGTGGCCATCAAAACAGTCCTTATACGTTTAGTCAGATCTTTCACCTCTGCTGGGAAGTTGCTGTTCTTTGGACAAGAGAGAGCCTGGGTCATTATCTGTTTAGAATTCATAAGTCTACTTAGTTCAAGTTATGCTAGTAATTATGGCTTGACATCACACTTTGGTACATTCTGTGTACTGTCCTTAAATACATGTTTTCTTTATATATGCCTTCTATGTGTTGTGATTATGGTTGTGTATATTTGAAGATCAGAATTGTAGTAGATGCCATTCTTTTGCCTTCTAGCCTATCTTCTGTTTATAGTGTTTTGGTTGTCCTCTGAAATGCTCTCTTTCCTGGCTCTAGTTTACATGATTTGAATGTTTTTACTTCATTCTCAGGCACTAGCAGGGGCATGTGACACTGGCCTGGCCAATCATATTCTTTGATTCCCCCATGCCCCAGTGATTGATTTAGGGATGGGCATGCAATACAAGGTTGGATCAAAGAGATTTGATTCTAGAACTTTAACTGGCACTATAGAATCAGGTGCTTTTTACAGTTTAAGAATATTACCAGGATCCTCAGAATTTCTGAGAAAGTAAGTTCATGGAATGATGTAAACAAAGAGGAAAACTGAACTGAGAGATAGAGAGGTAAAAACAGCGGCCATAGTTGGAGGGGATCTGAAAAACATTATTATTAATATTTTTTTATTAAACAAGTTTTTACTTGGAAATGTCTTTGAGTTTTATTGAGCACTGACACACATCACTATATGGTTTAAGGCATACACTATGATGGTTTGAGTTATATATATTATTAAATGATCACCCCAATACGTTTAGCTAACATCCATCTTCTCATATGGATACAAAGTAAAAAAGAAAACAGGAAAAAACAATGTTCTTCCTGTGATGGGAACTCATAGGATTTACTCTCAACAACTTGTTAAATATCACACAGCAACAGTAGGCATCATGCTGTACTTTAGATCCCCTGTACTAATTTATCTTATAACTGGAAGTTTGTCCCTTTAGACCACCTTCCTCCAGTTCTCCCTCTCCCAACTCCCTGACTCTGGTAAGTACAAGTCTGATTTCTTTTTCTATGAATTTGTTTTTTTTTAGATTCTACATATAAGTGAGATCCTACAGTATTTGTCTTTGACCTATTTCACTTAGCATAGTGCCTTCAAGGTTCATCTATGCCGTCACAGGGTAGGATTTCCTCATTTTTAATGGTTGAACAATACAATATCCCATTGTATATATGTACCCAAACTCCTCTATCCATCCATCCTTTGATGGACACTTAGGTTGTTTCCATGTCTTGGCTATTGTAAATAATGTTGCTATGAATATGGGGGTGCAGATATCTTTTTGAGTTGGTGTGAAAACATTATTTTCCCTGCGTTCAGCTGGGCCTGATGCCGTGCTCTTCCCCTGGACTCTGCATGGAATGACTTAAGGGGAAGTCTTAAGAAAGTTCTAAAAGAAAGATAAAATGAATTTGACCAAGAATGGGATTATGAGAGAATTACTGTATTTCTGGATGTTTGTGGTCAGTTTTCTTGTTACATATTATTCAATCACACATCTTGGAAATTCCACTGGACAGATTATATGCTGAAGGTGTAAAAGCTGATTATTAATTCAAACAAGCAAGTTCATGTAAGTACTCAGCTAAAGTCTCTATAAGCAAAACACAGAATTTGTATTTTTATTATTTTGCTATATCACAAAAAGAATCCAGCTTAGTTCTTAGTTTATTTCTAACTCTTTAAAAGAAGCCCTTCAAATTATTAAGAAGTTCTTTACAATGCATTTCTTACTTTCATTTGCTTGTCTCCATTAGCAAAATTATTGGTAATTGCAAGGGAATGTTGAAACCGAGAACCTCCGATCCCAGCATCAGCTATTAGCTGGCTTACGGCCTTGATGAGCTGGAAGAGAAAAGGAAAATGAAATCTCACAAGAAAGTAACTCAGAAATAATAGTTTTAAAGAAATCCCTTGGGTTGTATGAATATATCATTCAGTTCGCCTGTAGGCCCAATGAAGAACATCCTTATGTATTAAGTCTTCATGTCATTTAAGGCTTTTCCTATAACCCTAAATACTTGAGGGATGTTGTAGGAATCAGTTGTGGGATGCCTTGAATAAAAAATTATTTATGCATTTAGAATCTGGTGGGATTTGGCATCCTTGAGAGAGCCATGGATTCCCGGATTGCGTATTCTGTATCCTCATATTGCCTGACAGAAGAAAGGAAAGGCACAGAGTTATGGGCTTTGCTCACTTCTGCCCTGCTGCCCTCTGTCCTGTGAATCAGAATGGAGCGCGATGGGCATTTTTAAGCAGGAATCTGGTGGAGAAGCCGGGAACTGTTGCCCTGGGGCCAGTAGACTTTTATCAATGCTGAAACAGAGGAGTGGTTTTAACAGCAGCATTAATGAAAATTGGTAGCACTTACTTGTAAGTGGGACCGGACAATTGACTTCTGCTTGTTAAATTCAAAATTCTTCCTCATGAAAAAATAGAGAAGTGCTGAAGCTTCTGTCTGAGTTGACCGTGACCTGTGGTTACAGCATTTTAGGACTTCATAGCAGAATGAGCCACACAGGTCGGCAGGCCCTTGAAAGAACGCTGAAGGAAACTATGGAAATGCAAGCGCTGGTGAAATGAGCAACACTCCCTCATTGAGCTCTGTTTATGCTCGTATTTTAAAATTCCTTAGAATAAAATCGTTCTTCTTTCTTTTTAACTTATTCTTTTCCCTCCATTTGCAAGTGGAAGAGGATATAATTTTATTTATTAAAGTGTCTGTCAGTGTTTCTTTTTTCCATAGAAATAGACATTCTCTATGGTGTAAGTATCCCAGCATCAATAACTGATAACCCAGAACCAGTGAAGAAGAGCTTTGAGATGTTTCCTGTCCACCCAACACTGGAAAACCAAAGGGGTCCTCAGAGATGGTGACTGTATCTACTTTAACGTGGAACCTTTAACTCTGCAAGAATGGGCATCACCGTTGATGGTATGTTACCTAACTCTCTGCCGCACACTGAAAACCCAAAGAATTGGTGGCTTGATGCTATTTTTTCCCCCCTTGATAACCAAGCAGATAGTCAGTCAAGGCTACAAACTTCTTTGTAGACCATGAGCCAAATAGTTTAATAAAACCCGATAAACAGTCTAATAAAACCAAACTAACCAAAATAGAAGACAATAAACCTTCTTCCCCCCATATTGAGAGAGAGAAGGATTAATATGTGAGCTTTCAGTAGATTCTGGAGGACCCTTACCTTGCATACAAACAGTCTCAAGGAGGCAAACACATGCTTTAGGGCTGTGGCAGACTGATTTACTTGGAAAAAGAGCATGTAGGTATCAAAGATTCTTTTCATCATTGAATTCTGACATTCAGATTGTTGGAGTTGTCTCTGGAAATGTAACACAGAAATTATTTAGGTTGAATGAAAGACACCTGTGTTCTTTCAAAATATATTAATTGTGGATCTACTCTGTAGGCACAATTCTGGGTGCTGGAAATGTTGAAGAAGATAAGCTCTAGGCTCCCTGTGAAAGTTACAGAGCAGTGATTAACAATACTAATAAATAAGAAAATGCAGGGGAATGATGATATAACAGAAAGTGATTGCTTTGGAAGTGGAGTTACTTTAGAAGGTGTAGTTAGTTAAGACCTCTTTAATGGATGAATTGGCATGCGAGCTGAAGGAGCCTGCCAGATCTGGGGAGAAACAGCCAGCACCCAGGGATTTGAGTCAGAAAGGAGGTTGTGAGTTCCAAGTTCAGAATAAGAACAGAGAAGCCAGAGCTTGGTGACTAGGGTGGGACTGGAAGAGGGGTAGAAAATGAGGTCACAGACAGGCAGGTCCTCATAGGTATTAGCAGTACCTGTGAGATGTATGGGATTTGATTAATATTTCCATTGAGCAATAGTTTTAAAATATGGCTTTTGCTTTTTCAACCCCCATGCTGACATTTCACCTGAAAGCAGGGTTTTACTGGTGTAATCATCCTGTTTGGCGTAGACTTTATTCAAGGGATCGAACCTTTCCTAGTTTAACCAGTAATATCTATAAGCTCATTAGGTTGATCCAATGGTTTTAACAGCTTTATTGAGTATAACTGATGTATAATTTCTATAGTTCGCATTTTATAAAATTTTATATAAAGGGAACTGTACAGTATATATATATTTTTTGTTTGGCTTCTTTCACTAAGAATAACTGAAAAGTACTCTGTTCGATGGATACATTGATTTAAAAACATCCATTCACCTGTTGATGTACTTTTGAGTTATTTTCAGTGTCTAATTATTAATTATTAGAAATACTGTGCCTATGAATATTTGGGTACAAATCTTTGTGTGAACAGATGCTTTTATTTCTCTTCGATAAATTTCTGGTATCGGAATGTCTAGTTGCATGATAGATGTATGGTTAACTGTTTAGACTACCATATTGTTTTCCAAAGCAATGGTACTATTTTGCATTCCTTTCACCAGTGAATGAGAGTTCCAGTTTCCCCATATCTTTACTAAAACTTAGTATGGTCAGTCTTTTTAACTGTAGCCATTCTAATAGTATGTAGGAGAATCACTTCACCAAAGATTTACAGATGGCAAATAAGCACACGAAAAGATGCTCAACATTGTTAGTCTGTTGTATCTAGCTGTCATTTGTCTTTTACTTTGAGACTGAAGAGTAGAGTCATATTCTCGCTCAGCCCAGCCTGCCTGACAGTGAAGGAGGAGAAATAAGGAAGAAAGAACATTTGTTATTTGGCAGTATGAAATATGCATGTATGTGCATCAATCAAGCATTAGTCAACTTCTGATAAATCTTGAATCTCATTTTTAAAATGTTTTCCACTCATACTGATTCATATAAGGTTAATTGATTTCATAAAATATCTTGAAAACATGTTCTTAGCTACCTCCCATTTTACCATGTTGCAGATGTTAAGCTCATACTCACCTGGTGAATCTGAGTAAAGAGGGATAGCAGGTCTAGAATAGTCAGGCAAACTTCTGTCGCTATATTAGCCTCTGTGTCCACATGATGCACTATGTCTATTTCATTGGAGCTGCCTACAAACGACAAAGTGGAACATGCATAAATGTCTACGAAAACTCTTTATACCCTATAAAGGACTACCTTCTGTTATGACATATTTAATATTTACTGGTGTTATGATGAATCACTTATTAAACCACAGTACTTTTGCTTGTTCAGTTTCCTTACTGGCTGAATCAAAGCACTAGAAAGTTTTGAGTGGGTGCTATACATTGAATATTTGTGTCCTCCTCAAATGCACATGTTGAAGCCCTAACCCCCAGTGTGATGGTGTTTGAATGTGGGGTTTCTGAGAGGTAATTAGACCTTGAGGGTGGAGCCCTCATAAGTGGGATTAGTGCCCTTACAAAAAGAATCACAGAGACATCCTCTCTCCTTCCATCATGTGAAGGCACAAGAAGGTGGCCGTCTGCAAGCCAGGAAGTGGGTTCTCACCAGACACCATGTGAGCTGGCACCTTGATCTTGGGCCTCCCTGACTCCAGAACTATAAGAAATGTTTGTAAGCTGCCCATTCTATGGCATCTTGATGCAGCGGCTCAAACTGCCTAAGACAGTGGTGTGTCCTTTCTCATGTCAGTCAGAGAGTGTCCAAAGGACCATAGTGGTCTGTTTTCCATTATTTCTTACTTTTCCATTGACTCAGCCACCAGTCTAAGTCACATTTTATACTCCCAGGCTAGTAAAACAAATGTACTGTCTCAGTGAACAGTTTCCATTAATGATCTCCACAGAAAGGCACTAAATGTATTTATAGGTTAAGGAATATACCTTCACATGGCTAACTGTGGTCGCATGTCATGTCCCTGAATCACAAACATTTACGTGAAATGAAACACTGAGTTGCATTTTTAACTCATTCACTAGCTGGAATGTGTGACTCCTTGGATTTAAGATGTTACACTTACTACTGCTTCTAGGACATGGACAGCTTTCTCCTCTTCTCAAAGAGCAGGCAGTAATAATCTGGTTGAGAGAACAACCCTGTCCCGCACACCCGTCCATAACCTCACAAAACCAAAGTCACTTATTTCCAGTAGAGCTACATGGAGCATATTCTACTGAGAGCTTTGCTTTTCCTCCTTTCTCCTCATAAAGACACTACATTGTTTTAACCTTTCTCTGGAGATTCTCTTCTCTCAGAAACATGCCCTGGGCTATGGGCAGCCTACAAAGCAGAGGTCTCAGTGGCACAACATTTCTTACATTTCTGAAACATTATAATGCATTTCATGCCCTCCATACAGCAAGAGGAAAAAGTGATAACCATCTTGTTCCTATTATCTGTGGTTTACTTACTGGTCATGGTATTGTCTAACATCTGTAAGAGTTTGGGGTTAGAAAGCGCATTTTTGCCTCGAATTATGGGTAAAGTTTGTGATTTGTGCTGCTTATGTCCTTCATGACTGGAAGTGGTATGCATCCTGAAAATTAGATAAGAGAAATGGTTAAAATACTAGGATGTGATATCCAAATACTCTTGATGGAGTCAAATGTAAAAAAAAAATTTGAATACTTTTATTTAAAATATCAATTACAGGTGACATGATGAAAGGGACTTTTAAAAGTTCTTCTCTTGGAGAGATTTTATTTAAGCCAAAAAAAAGGTTCAGAAGGGTAAGAGATATTAAAGGATAACAGAAAAATAATAGATATTGAATTTAAATCTTTAAAAGCATATTCATTATTATTAAATAAAAATCTGGGGTTCTGTGGATGTTAAGTTGGGTATTGGTAGACCAGGAAGGTGCAGTGCTAAACATCACAAAATTGCAATACTGTACAGGTCAATAGTGTGAAGTTACTTTTAGGAGATAAAATGTAAAGACATAAAATCTGGTCTAAAACAACCCTTGCTTTCCTACTTATCTGTATTTGGAAATGCTTCATAATTTGTTATTCTGTTTGTGTCATGCCCACAGAGGGCTGACATACCACCCTTGCTGGCGAGGGAGCCGAGGGGACCTCCGTGCAGCTACTTTCCCAGGGCCATGCCCGTGGTCTACAATGGCTCTCATTCAACGCCTCTTTGGCACTTCCAACTGGGGAATGAGCCAGTGTTGTAGTGGAAGTAGGAACACTTCCCAGTCTTGACTTTGACTACACTATCAGCTGGGGCCAAGGTCGTAGAACATTTATTTATTTGAGGAAAGCAGGCAATCGAAAACACGCTAAAGAGTCAAGCCAAAAAAAAGGCAATGTTTTCTCTTTGTCATTCCCCTCCAGGCTTACTTTGTTCTGGCTGAATCAAATGCTCTGGATGGATCGAGACCCAGGAGATCTGACTCTGACGTTCAGTAGCCAGGGAAGTCTGGGTCGTTCCTGAAGCTACATGGAATAGGGGGTTCTGAGCTGTATACCTTGGACCTCTGGGACTGACTTATTTCCAGGTTTTGAGTCTACGTTAGTCCGCAACTCCTGGAGGGAAAACCCTGGCTTCTAAGAGAAGAGCAGGCATGGCTGGGATCTGTCCAAAGGGTGCAGGAGAAGCCTCAAATCTAATACACCAAAATTCTACACAACTACAATGACCTCAGGTGAGTACTATGTCATTCAACATGGAAAGTAATTGTTTATAGTGCTCTATCCATTACCATTAGTAAAATATGCCCATTACATTTTCTCATTTACTTTCTCACAAGAGGGCAATTTCAAGGAGTCTCCAAAGACAGAGAAGCAAAACTTACTCTATGATTTATTGGCTATATACCACTTTCATATTTCTTTCTAAAACTCTGTCTAAAATATAGCCATTTTCATATTATATATTATTATAGTACCTCAGGGAAGAATAAATCAAACAGGAAAATTTTAGTAAAGAGTTCTTATTTGCTCGATCCAGAGGAGGTTTAAAGTAGGATTCCAAGCAAATGTTTCCCACAGGGTAGGCTAATCAAATCAACGTAGTGACTGGAGAGTCTAATGTGAGTTTACGGGGCTATCCATGCCTCCTCACTGCCTTTGATCCTTTCAAAAACAATGTCAGCTCTAAGAACACTGCTACAATATTGCAATTACTGAAAGAAATGAGAAGATATGATCTGGTATTTTACTTTGTCACTAGGAGATTAGCAAACATTAAAAGAGGCATTTATTGGAATTATGTCTTTTCAGGTTCACTTAAGGATAATCCTTGCTTCTTAGGTCTTTATAAACTGACAGGGCAGATAGGTAAAGTACCTAAGAAGTTTCTTTAGAGAAAAATATAGAGTTGCTTAAAAATCTTCATTTGGATTGAAATACATATATACATATATTTAAAATATTAATTACAGGTGACATGATGAAAAGGACTTTTAAAAGTACTTTTGGAGAGATTTTATTTAAGCCAAAAAAGGGTTCAGAAGGGTAATAGCTATTAAAGGATAATAGAAGAATAACAGATACTGAATTTAAATCTGCACAAGCATGTTCATTATTATTTAATAAAAATCTGGGGTTCTATGGATTCACATGCATTTATACCAACCCTCCACATACATACATTCATATATACACATAGATGTACATGCACAATGTAATCTTACATATCCAGTAAATGTGACAGTACCGTTGTGACAGGAGGCCTGAGGATTGGCAGGAAGGGTTAGATCCTTTGAGAGTTCCATTGTTCTGGGTGGACTGCACAAATTTAAATGCAGCAGCAATTTTCCTGCAAGGAAAACTGATGTTTTAATCATAGTTCAGTATTTCTAATTCATGTGTAAATAAAGAATGACAACTGAAAAAGTGATTACTGAAAATGAAACAATTACTGCACTCTGAAAAACAAAAATCACGTTTCCTTCTGGAAATGGGAAATTGGGGGTTTAGTGAAGGTGCCGGGGGCTTTGCGGTCTCTTATGAGAAAAGGATTACAGCAGAAAATTTTTCCAGATTAATTATTTTTAGTTTACTGGAAATATTTGCTGACATAGATATCTTACAAGTTATATCCATATAAAGACAGATAAATTAGTTCAGAAGATATGTGAAATGTGGATTCCTTTTAGAAATGTGTGTTTTGTGCTTTTCTCCCTAGACAGTTTTCCTGGACCTACTAGCTGGAGTGCAGCTGTCACACTTCTACATTTAATCTGAGGTCAACTTTGCAATCCTTATTTTCATCTTAAGATTTCTAACATATATGTATGTAAGTCCCACCTGATACATTAGTATATGTCATAATTCTTTTTAAAAGATCATGCTAACCTATTGGAATTTCATATTATTACCTTATGATGTTACGTTTTCCTAGGTATCTGAAATTTTGAAGACAAACACTAGAAAGGAAAAAAATTACACATTCTGATTATTCATGCTCTTTTATTTATACAAAGTTTAAGTAACTTATACAAGTTTAAGTACACTGAAAGAAAAGTGTTAAATTTTCTTTAAATATTTCATGCATTATTATTAATAGATAATTCACCATATGGGTACTTAGAATAAAGGTTTGGATACTGAACTGTTTTGAAGGTTCCAGAAAAGTGTTAATTAATCAACTCTATAACTTACTCCAAGATGCTGAAGAAGTCAGACATCTCTGGACTGGGCGCTCTTTGCCAGTAGGCAATCAGAGTCTCTGAAAGAAAATGCCACGTAACATGAGAGGTTTTGCAATTCAATCTTTTTTTTAAAAAGATTGAATCTCAAAGAGCTTTCTTTACCTTCCGAAATTGTCTTCATGATGTGAAGAAAGCACATAAGAAGACTCCTGGTTTCTGCTTGATCTAACTTGTCAAATCGAAGAGTTGAGCCTATCAAAGACAAGGGTCGTGGGATCTAGGAATCAAAGAACCAATAAGGACCGAGTAAGAGTCAGAGATATTTTTGGACTCAGATGATGCTAAGTAATTCTGGGAGTGGCATCGTACCTTCTCACAGTTGTCGGTCTTCTCACTGCTCTTCTCATTGGTACTTGGGTTGGAGTCAAGACTTGCCAATGAGGCTCTGGAATCAGCATGGTTTACTGTAGAAATAGCTATTGATGAAAATGCTGTAAACACAAGCCACAGCACACAGATGATAATGAGATATATGGGCACACACACAGAAACAGCTAAATTGATGAACCAAAAAAGTGTTGATCGTGAGATGGCAGTAGCATTGTGAAAGGGTGACATAATAAAGTCTGGGATTGGCATTAAAGACACGCAACATTTTAAGTATTACTACCATGGCCATGCCAGCATTAAGGATGTAGGATAATTTAGACCATTATAAATGGGAAATAAAGTGAAGCTTGTTCATTTGATTTCTTAAAAAGCTTTTAAAAGAATAGTTTCTGTTTTAAAAATGCTTTGATAAAAGTTCATAATGAAGCTTTTGGGGAAGAAGCTTTCAATTTTTGACAGTTTAGAAGAAATGAAGATGACATTTCCAAATGGTCTTTAAAAATAAACTTTGGAGTTGAAGGGCTATTACATTTTAAAAAGCTTATGCAATGAAAACTTAAAGACTGTTTCCAGACTGAAGCAATTTGATAACATCCAAGTAGATTGCTCCTTGAGCTAAGTAAATATGAATGCTAAGTGGCGGAAGCAGCCTCAGATGACATTCACAGAAATATGTAAAAAGACTAGTTAGCTGTATAAATGTAGTATACTCTGACATACAGATTACATGTCATGAATTATGGAGCGGGTAAAAAGCACAATGATACACCATGTAAACACAGACAAGTGTTCTCGGAAGGACTCAAGTACCTGCTATGGAATTTAAAACATCTTTAGAAAATGATGTGTCCACAGAGTTTGCATGCTTCATAGTTGACTGGGTGTGAAACCCTCCATTGGTGCTGAGGTCATCTCTAGACCCCTGTTTTCAAAGCAGAGGAGAAATTAATGAGAATCAACTTATTTCAACATTATAAACCTACATATGCTTTCTCTGTTACACTTATAGTTAGAAGATATTTGATTTGATCTTTTGTATTTCAGCAAAGGCCTCTGCCGAGGTGGGCAGTGAAAATGAATATAGTCAAAACCATACTCTTCATCCCCATTTAATTTCTTACGTGATTTCTAAAAATCCTAGTGGAAACTGTCTTTCAGATATAGACTCAGTGGCTGGCATGGTTATTGATATATTCATGAATTATATTATAGATTATATATCATTACTATCATAGGTTAGCTGAGGCACATTACTATTACTAAAAACTAGATTTTAAAAACTCACTATGTGCCAGTCTTATGATTAGTGTTTTCTATTACACAATTTAGTACCCCTAAGAATCCAGTGATGGAGGTATTCTATACCATTTTATAAAGAAGGAAATGGAAGCTTAAAGAGGTTGGATGACTTAATTTAAGGTTACATAGATAATAACTGATACTGCTGGGATCTGAACAGGTCCTCTCTCCAAAAAAAAAATTCCTAAGGCATAACTTCTAACTTGTAGATGGCAACATCTTGCATAGCTACTGGGTTCAGCAGCGTGTTAATTCATCTGGGATTTGAACACAGGCAACAGGTCTCAACTGGGTGGTTGTGCAGTCGCTGTGATTGCTCAGGGGAGGAAGGATGGTAAACAGGCCGCTCCTGGGCTGTGACTATAAATAAGGCACTTGGCTATATTAACCCAGGTGGTCATAAGGCTGATGCAGAAAGGTGGGGCAGCGAGGTTGGACTATGAGTGCGACAGAATTGGAAGGCACTGCAAAATAGAGGAAAATGGAAAAAAAAAAACGCTGAAGATACGAACTGGTGGGAGACTTCTGGTACCGGTCAGGATAAGAGGACACTGATGCAAACGTCTGAAAATACCTAGCAAGGAGTGCTGCTTGGTCCTCAGTTTGTTCGCAGCTGGGGGAAAATGGTGATCCAGGGCCAAGATAGAGAAAAGGCAAATTATTTAAATGGACATTTGAAATCTCATGCAAACGTACCTGGTTAGATGTATTGATGGTAAAAGGATACAGGTCCTTCAGGTAAATCCTTGGCATATTGTCCAGAAGCATGCCATACAGAGGCATGTATAGACTTGCTATCTGGGCCTGCTTTCCCTAGGTGGAAAGAGACAAAAGAAATGATTCACACAAAAATCAATACGCCCCTAGGTTAGATTTGCATTTAATGCAGTAAGCCATTAAACGGTGTTTGGGGATGAGAGAAACGAAGGTCACTCACTGGTTCTTTGTATCGATCATCAAATGAATGCTTAGCCATTAGATTTTTCAGGACTGCTAAAGCTAAGTGCCTGATATCTTGGTCTTCTTGCAGAGCAAAGCCAACTTCTCGGAGCAGAATTCCGATTAAGAAATGTTTTCGGCAAAATTCGTTCGTGACGGAATATTCAGGCATATCTTCATGAGGAAAGTAAAGAGATCATGTTACTGAAAATTAAGTGATGTACCCGAGAGAGATTTTCACTCAACTATCAAGTCCTCTCACTGTGAGGAGGAATTCAGTAATACAGTCTTGCTACGGAGACAGGAAGTGTGAGAGGAGCATTCAGTGAGTATTCTGTTTACCAATACAAATAATGCTCAATGTTGAATGTCAAAATACAGAAAAGTGGCTTGTCTGTAGGAGTTGAGAGGAGAAAAATTTACTTTCTATCTGGAGGAATTAGGAGATATTATGGATAGGAGGATGTGTAAGATTTGGAGATGCAGAAAGCCGGAGCAGATGGAAGCAGTGCAGCGAAGGGGAGGAGATTGGAAGCGAAGCAATATGGTCTCGATGGCACAGACTTCTGCATGCACAGGTATGTGGGAAGCACAGGGGTTGGGGGAGGCCAGTAAGCACAGCAGCCAAAGAAGAGAGCAAGAACTGAGATTTCAATAACAGATCGAGAAAGATGGTAGAGAAACTTTCGTACAAATTTCTTAGTCTGCATTTAAGTTTCCCCACCATTTGCACTTAATTCATGTTAAGTCACTATGGCTCAGAGATCAGGGAACTGACCAGACCTGTGCTTTACTGCTTCTTAACATGGTGTCAGGATATAAATGAATTAAACAGTAGGGAGAGGAGGGGAAAGGGCTACAATACAGGAAGCTGTAGCAGTAGGGGTGGATGGAGAGAAGGAAGCCACCAGCATCCTGGCCTGGGGTGGCAGGACTCAAGAAATCAAAGTAAAATCCCCAGGATGAGGTGGCTGAAGGATGTGAAGGAGCAAGGAGAGAGGAAAACCAAAGGAGACTGCACAATTTTGAGCCTGAATTATGGAGAAAAGAATGTTAACATTTCCAGTAGTAATGCATTTATTCAGAATTGTGCAATGTGCTTCCTAAATGTAAATGTTAATAACAGCACTACCGCCCACTTACAGAACACACACTGTGTGCCAGCACCAGGTGAAGTACTTTGTGGGCGTTATTTGATTGAATTCTCAGGACTACCTGTTAGGCACAAAGAGCTACTGGAATGTTCCAGTTCATAATTGACCAGGAGCAAATAAAACATACTGAGTATTTGAGTCCATGAAGATGCCACTGGAGATACACAACAGGCACTGTGGAAATTCAAAAAACTAAGATCAAAGATCTTAGGTTAAATAAATTTCTCTGTGATGTAGTGAGTAATAATGAGGGGCCAGAAATAGGAAAATACTTTTCAATTCCCAAACTATGGCTAAAAAAAAGTTTTGCCCAATCTTTTGTAAGTTATCAGGTACAAACAGAGTTATATGATTCTAATAATCTCAGTCTTCAGAAAATAGCTAAAACCAGGCTGTGGTTCATTGACAGAAACATATCACATAAAGCTAGTTACATTGAACATGCATGTTATTATATATATATTTGGGAATTTTATTTATGATACAGTCTAAGAAACCTTGAGATACTTTGGGAAATTAAAAAAATTAAATTAAAAAGTTTATATTTAAAATAAAGTTTTTAAAAAAATTTCAAGCTCTGAAGAATAAAATATGAAAGAATTCAAGTTGGGGAAGCATTTAATTATCTGTGACAAGAGAAAAGCTTGGTCACTTTTTTGACTATTTTGATTACATAATATTAAATATAATAAATTAAAAATAAACCTGGAAGCTGGAAATGTATAGTATCTATACCAATCAACATTATCAGATTTTGATGTGGTGAATTATACTTAGATAATGCAACATAAAATATTATCATTTACCTGATGCATGTAACTCCTGAGTTGATTCTGAAGGTGTCAAAGGATCTGGAATTAATATAAATAAACAAAAAGTTCAGATATATACATACTTAGATACACATTATATTCATTAACAATGTATAATTCACAGTGAAAAATTAAAATACATTGTCTTAAAATATAAGTGAATCTCTTCAATAAAGCTTTGTTTTTCAAGACAAATACCTTAGGTTTTGTTTCCTTAGAAAAGAATGACATGAACAGAATTATCTTAATTCCTAGAAAAACAGGTGTCCAAGTAAAAGGCTATCAGAAATCTATATGCCATGATACATATATATTTTTTCATAGTATTTATTAAAAAAATTTTTTTATTAAGGTATCAATGATATACATCTTATGAAGGTTTCATAAGAAAAACAATGATATTACATTTACCCAGTTATCGAGTCTCCCCCCCATACCCCATTGCAGTCACTGTCCATCACTGTAGTAAGATGCCAAAGAGTCCCTATTTTTTTCTCTGAGCTACACCATCTTTCCTGTGCACCAATCCATGATACATATATTTTTATGGTTACTATTAATAATTTCAGATCTACAAAGAGACTATCAGGTCTTTTTCTGAGCTACTGACAAATAGGAAACAACTAGAATCAAAATGACAGAAAAGGTTTGCTGTTCTTAAGCATCTTAACCAGCTTGCCTAACCTACTAATAACTTGGCACGAGTTCATAAAACAAAAACAAACACGAAACTAAAAAGGCTAAAAATGTTATTGCCCAAAATAACATTTCTACCCTTTTTACTATGAAAACATTTAGATTAAATTAGAATGGAATAATGTATATAGCTTATATTCAAGATTAAAATGACAAAACTTTTATTTTTTGAAAATGTATTTACTCTCTTTTCCCTCCAAAATATTAGTACAAATTATAATACATATAGGGAGGTTCTTTACTATCTTAGTTTCTGCCTTCCAGGAGTATCAAAACTGTGCCTGTGATTTACTCACTGCTTTGAAATAAAGTGGTATGTATTTATTTATTTGAGTTATTTGTTTTATTGAGGTACAACTAATGTATAACACTAATTTAGTCTCAGGTACAAGATAATGGTTCAATATTCACACACACTGTGGAAGAGAAGTAAGTCCCTACATCACTTCAGTATTGTCTTTGCATCTTGATGTTTGATTAGTTTCTGATATCTGCATGGGTGATGCTTAGTCTCTACCATGATCATCGTGGTATGTGTGTGTGTGTGTGTGTGTGTGTGTGTGTGTGTGTGAGTGTGTATGTAATTTTTTAAACAAAACTAATAAATGAAAACAATTTCTGCAGACCATGTATATTATAACAATTACAGTGACAACATGTGAAGCCCCATTCTTACCTGCAAGTCCCTCTCTGCCTCTTTCTTGACCCAGAGATGTCAAATATTTACAAAGTTGTCCTCCTGCCTGTGTTCCCCCCTTTCAAGCTAACTCACACATGTTTTCTTTGTGTAAGACTTGTTTTTTGAGGAATTGCATTTTAACATAATTACATATGTTAATTGATCATGTTAAATGAATTTCTACTCACAAAATATGGCTTTTCCTCCCTGTAATTTTATGTCTTTTGAAATCAAAGGAAAGCTCTGTTTGGGGGCCAGTATGATGAAAGACATCATGTCCCTAAGTTTAAATTCTTTGATTTATAATCACCAGTTTTTGTAGTTTTGTTGGCCTTCTCTTTTAATGGAAAAGGAAACAGACAGTTACTGAGAACTATAGACCTGTGTTCTTTACCACATGCCACTAACATTTTTTGCATTTTAATCTGATTACCTGGATCTAATGTTCCTGTGACAACTAAAGACAAAACCAAAACTGTGGAAACAGGAAATAACAACAACAACAAAAACGTTCACTTTGTAGGGACTGATAAAAATTCTGGGAATTATTACCTGGAATGTTTGCTGACCTTATGGGGAGACACAAAGGAATAAAGTGCTCATGCTGGCATACTTCTTGAAGAAAATCAAATTTATACTGACATAGGGTCTGAAAAAGAGGCAAATTGAGTAACTATTATTTGCACACCAGAAAGTGAATGAAAAACATACACCTGAATCTTACACCTACCAAGAAGATGTAGTTCCTTTTGAGTGATCACCAGGGTATTGTAAAGTTGAAAGGATTTTATCCCCTCTGAAGGGGGAAATGGAGTTAGGCACCCTATTTTTGGAGATTGGTCAAAGCCTCCTAATGAAACGATCCCATTTGTAACCTGTGTGGAGCTTCTAGGAGATACGATCTTACTGAGTCACATTTCTCACTTCTTTTAACTCATTCTGGGAGAAATAGTGCCTCATCACATGTACAGAGCTCTAACACTACACTCAGCTCATAAAACAGACCTCTACAATCAACTCCTGCGAGCCAGTGCTAAGGAAGACAGCAGAGCGGGTGACCTCAAGTTAGAGTCAATCTCTCTTTGTTGCCATTTGTTCTAAGAGTACATGATTTAATTCCACCTCTCCCCTACCCTGGCAAACTGGTCTGTTTCTTCAATAATGTTTTGATTAAGACAGTGATAAATGGAGTCAGACATGGTCTGCGACAACTTAACACGTTAGAAACAACCACGTCAGGAAGAACACTTAGCACGTTCGTAACTGTTCAATTTTCACTGTCATGCAGACTAAATAACCAATTTTTAAGACTTGGATCATGTTCACTGTATTCACTGAGATCAGCTATCAAAATAAAACATATTCCATTTACTCACATGTATTAGAATTATGGTCTTTGGCAATTTTAGTCAATAATTTAAAAATACTGCTGTTTCAAGCAAGGATAGTATTTGCCTTAAACCTTTGAATATCAAAGCAAACAGGAACATCATTAAACTATATGTTTATTATTCTTCATTGAGTATGTTCTGTTTGGTCTTTGAAAAAATATAATTTAGGTCTATTGGAATTATATCTAAAAGGATAGTCTGCAAATTTTATGCATAATTGGAGCTAAAGAAGAATATTCTCTCAAAAAAATTTTAGAGAATTGGATTCTTAAAACAAAATGACAGAGTCATGCCACTCTCTTAGTCAAAAACAAACCTCTACTGTTAAAAAAAATAATGCTCAGATTCCTAAGCATGACATGAAAAGCAATAGGAAGATCACAATGCTCATTTTTCTTTCCCAATACCTAGATAATTTCCTCTTGGGGACTAACCTTCTTCCCAATGGATGAAGGTTAATGGGGAACTATTAATTCAGGAGCCCTGTCTTTCTTCCTCAAGAGGCAGGCATGTGACTCATGGAGGGCTGGTCCCACACTTCCTCTCTGGAATGTAAATCTTAAGCGGAGTGTTAAAAGGGAAAAATGGCTCCGGTTGATTTACTGAAGCAGCAGCGCATGTTGGCCACATACTCTCTCTTTCACTATTATTCTTGTGTCCTGGAAGCACCTTGGCCCCTGCTCTTTTCCAGACCTAGTTTTCCTGCTCTTTCCTTGAGCCTACTTACTCTCAATAACCTTCTAATAAATATTGCCTTCTGTCTAACTGGAGTAAATTTCTGTTGCTGGCAATCCAAAGAAACCTAACCGATACAACTTTCATAATGTGGCTCATTTCCGGTGTTATTCCTCTGGCAGATGCCATAATTTAGCTCAGTGGTTCTCAAACTTGGAAGTCAGAACAATCACCTGAAATTCTTGTTCCAGTACAGGTTTCTGGGTCCCACCTGTGGCGGGTCAGTTCTGACATCCCCGGTCTAGGAACCAGACTTTGAGACCCACTGCTCTCTAGACAGCATTGTTTCCTGTCTATCTCCCCACACATAAACCCTTATTTAGGTAGGATGATCAACCATCCCATTTTGCCCAAGACTGAAGGTTTCTAAGGAAAAGACACTTTCATTGTTAAAATCAAGACAGTCCGGGAACAAACTAGGGTGTTCTCAGCTACGAGAACTGCCCCTGACGGGAATCCCTCCTTTCCCCAGGCACAGGAAACACGAGTGAAATGCAAACACTTTCCTTCCACACTCCCTTGTCCCTCACTGAGGAAGGGCTTGGAAAACTCCCTCGGCAGAGGAACCATTTTAAAAAGCTGCCTCTCAACTGTACAGAAATTAGTTTTTGATGCGGAGGACAGACAGGTTAGTGTTTTAGGCAGATAAACACAGACACCAGTTTATTTATTTATAATGCAATTGTTTAGAAGGCAAACACTCTTGCTCTTGGTTCTTACCTTTAGGTCCCCGGAGGAGAACATGCTGATGTAACTGTTGACCACCTTAAACACAAAGCCCCGGTCCATAAACGTAAAGCAGCGCTAAAAACGATACGATGCTAAATTCAGACTTTTACTCTGAGGATCTTGAGGTATTTTAGAAAAGATGATTAAGTACATTGAAATAAAATAACATTTAACTAAATATGTGGTATAATAAATGTTTAAAAAATCTCTACGATGTGTTTATGCATTCACCCACATATGGCAACCAATTAAAATACTAAATAAAGTACACATACCGGAAACGTATAAACTCATATTTATTGATTTTACAAAACATCATCTGGAGCCTTGCCATTAAATATTATAGCCCTTTCCTTTTTATGTAGAAAATTTTAGCTTTTACTTGTGAAACTTCTCAAGAAAGAGCAAGAGAGCCCTGGGGGTGTCTTGGTGAAGACACAGGGGCCTTCTGATTCGATGCAGGAGGGGCCGGTGAGTCCTGTCATCGAACCACAGTAGTGGCAACTGCCATTTCCCAGGGCAACTATGATCCTTGGCAGAGCAGATCTGTGAGCTTCCGAAGGAGGCCAGATCAGCATTCATGAATTGGGAAGACGGAGGGAAGTCGGCCTGCCCTGGGGATCCACAAAAAAAGCCTCCTGGGGTTTCTTGAATCAGTTTTCTAGAGTAATTTCTTTTTTCTCCTTTACCCTGTTCCTCCTTTAACCCTGACCATCCTTTCTCTCTCTGGAAGTAAGGAACAAGCAAAAATAAGGGGAAAAACATTGAAAAAAAGTAAATCCGAGAAGAAAATGTAGTGTATAATTTGAAATAGTGTTTAACACATTGAAAAACAAATTAGACTGAGTTAAAACTCACCAAAGACAACTTGAGTTAACTTTATGTCTACCTCTATAGCTTCTTAACTGTATATTATTAGTATTTATTTCTCACACCTATCCACCTGCTGTCTACTATAAAGAAACAAGAGAAGTGGCGTCATCGAGGTTATAATAATTAATAGTTGGGCAAAATAAAGAATTGAAGAAAAAAATTATCTTTCTAGTTGAATGTATTATCTGTTAAGTGATACAATGTCACTCTATGTTAGCTTTTTTTTTGACTAAGAATTATTTTCTTCTCAATTCAGTGTGGATGTCTGTAATCCAAAGAAATCTAAGTATAAATGTATGCCCAGTTTAGTAAGTAACTACTCAATACTTTAACTGATAACAATTCATTTGTGGGATGAGTGCATAATATTTTCATTATGTAAAAAAGAGTCTGTAGGTAATATAACAAAAATTTTAAGTTCCCAAAAGTTTTGCCAAAGTGGCTGTTTATCATCAATGTTAGAGCTACAGGCAGGCCAGGACATCACTTCAAGGGCAGAAATACCTGACAGAATAATACTGCCGCAATGCAGCTTCTTTAAAAATCTCATTTTTCTCTTTAAAAATATTTAGAAGCCCTATGATTTGGCAACACTCAAATGGATACTTGAATCATGGTTTTTGTTTTATGTGACTCCAAATTGGAAAAAATGTCAGGAACTATTTCAGGCAGAAAAGATGTATAGATGGAAGAATTCCTCTAATAGTGCTAGTTGGGGCTCTTCGTCGTAAATGGAGATGCGACTTGATTAGCATTTAGAAAATCTCATATGCGATATCATGGGGGCTTGAATAGAATTGTGACCTCACATAACTGTACCTTAAGAAATCTGGCAACGCTGTGATTTGCCCTTCTTGTTTCTTCAAATGCATCTTTGTATTTGCAAGTCACATGGTCAGACAGGACCATTACAAGATTGTCCAGTTCACTGTGGTAAGACTCAGGAAATCTTTGAGCCCGAGAAAGCTAGGGAAAGAATGGATCATTTTTTATAAAGTGGCATGTGAAATACTAAGCCTAGAAAAAATAAGCTGAAAGACTTACTTCATTTTATATATCATTAAACAAAAAGAGTCCTGTTGAAAACTTGAAAACCGTAATAAAACAGAAGCCCTTTTAATTTCAAGGTCATGAATTCCATCATTTCTGTTTCACATTCCTTCTATTTTGGTCAACAAATTTTTCACTTTTTTATGAAAAAGTAAATTATAATGTATATTATTCAAATATTCAAATAATGGAGAAATGCAACATTTTCTATGACCTTTTGCATCTTAATTTCCCTCCCTTCCTTCTCAGGAAATAACTACTGTTAATGGTTTAATGAACATTATTCTAGATTTTCTTTGACACATAGTTCTCTATTTAAGTTAAAAATCAATTAGTTTGACTTTTTTAAAGTAGGAATCCCTCCATAAACAATTATAAGGAATCATTGAATGGGTAATTGAATGAGCACAGATATTGCTTTGAAATGTCCACTAATAAGGAGTGAGTCCCAGAGAGCCTTTTTCTTTTTAATTTATTTCAGGCTTATTGAGATATTACTGACATATAAAATTATAAGATATTTAAAATGCACACTGTGATGTCTTGGTATATGTGTATGTTGTGAAAGGATTTGGCCCATTCAGTTAATGAACACATCTGGTACCTCACGTTTTTGTCCTTTCTTGTGAAAAAATTTAAGTTCTACTCTCCTAGCAAATTTCAATTATACAACACAGTGTTCTCAACTATAATCACTTTATTTTACATTAGATCCTCAGACTTTATTTCATCTTACAGCTGCAAGTTTGTACCAGCTAGTCTTAACTCCCTGGTGCCAGAATGGGGCACAGTAGGTCCTGGTGGGACCTCACAGTCAAGGCCACAAGATACAAAATGACTTGGCTATGGCTACGAGATTACATAATATACACTGGCTACAGTAAAACCCTAAGGGTCCCTACAAACCACCCTCAAAGTCCAGGAAACCACTTTGGTTTGAACTCCTGCGCATGAGGGAAAAGTTTCAGGCAGCTGAGTTCTGTAACTCAGTCTCTACTTCACAAATTTACACAGCCCCTTTGCACAAGACAGATATATGTGTTCATCTTTACAAGCTGGCTTTAAAATTAGACTCACATTTTCACTATAGGTAGAAACACAAGATTTAGAGTTAACCTGAGCACCTCTTTCCAAATTTCTAGCACCCAGCCTTCCCTGCAGCAAGAATAAAAACCATGCAAGATGAACAGTGATTAACTGTGGGAATGACGGAGCTCACTTGGACTGGGATTTTTTTTATGCCAATTTCCCAGGACACCAGTGTAAAGATATCTTGAGGATCTCATGGTTACCCTTTGCATATATTTAAAACTTATTCCCGGAGTCATTTGCACAACAAATAAACTTGATTTAATCACATACATGATTTTTCATTCTGCTCCATATACTTTGGGAAATAAGAATAAATGATTCAACTACATGAAAGCAACAATCACTTTTTCAGTAATGACAGCACGTTATAGCTTTCCTTTACATTTTGTTAGTCCCCCAGTATGCATTAAACCTATCAGTGCCATAGACGTGCATTAACCCCTTGGGCCTTGATAATTTCTCTGTTCCTCTCTCTTTCTGCCTTCCTCTCAAACTCTCTCTGTGGCCATTCCCCTTCTTAGCCTGAATGTGTGCTGACTGGTAAATACAGGAGTGATATTTTTAATTGTTCTCTGGAAGTACATCCCAAAGGCTTGAGGTGGGAGAATTCCTGTACTGGGGATTTGATTGTCTTTTTCAGGATAGGGGAGAAAGTCGGGGGAGGTGATAGCATAGTGGGGTCTCAGGCTACAGAGCCATAACCCACTGGAAAACCTGGGCTGTGGTTTGGCACAAGTCCTGAGGAGCAGGCCCAGAATGCAAAGGATGACTTTCAGGCATTTGTTAAGAACAAGGGCATGATGGGAGAAATAAAGGCTTACCAGTACAATGAACCTTTTGCAACTAGAGACATTCAGTTCTTAATAAACAGAAACTCACCTTGGTCAAGAGAGTAGGGGTCAGATGGAGGTGCTATCTACCTCTCAGGGGACTAAACCAGACATCTTGCCTGACTTCCTCAAATCTCCCACCCACGTTGATGACAGAAATTTCTTTAGTGACAGAGAAAGCTATTCACTTAATAATTCAAAAGAAAAGATGAGGAAAGGGGGAAACTTGGGAGACTTATACTATGAGTTTTTGATTCAAATGATGGTATCTGGTCTTTTTCAACTATGACAAATAGAGGTATAAGAAAATTGCAAGGTTATGGGCCTCTGACAGAAAGCTGGAGTGTGAGAATTGCCCCGGAAGGGGGGTAATGAAAAGGAAGTTTGAATCAGTGAGGATAAATGTTGGACACAAGGATGTGTCCGAGTTCCTTTATTCTTAGGCTGTTCATAAGGGTGCTTTGTGACCAGACTATTTGAGTAGATATATATTGATGGGAAACAAAGGATTTTAAGTACAATCCACTCTTTACAGATGAGAAAAGAGGGCTCTGAGATGTTAAGTGTCTTTTTTATTATCTCACATGTTAGTGGCAAAGCAAGGATTATAGTGAGGTTTCTTGACTCTAACAGAGCTGAATAACAGTTATGAATCATTCTTATCGTGTTAGATTTTCTCTTCCTCTTAGATAGGAAGCTCTTACCTCTATAGGGAAAGTAGACACAAACTGAGAAGCAAACAACTTAAGAATTGAGAGTTTTGGCATTCCAGAGATGATTCAATGTCCAGCTAAGACAGGTTTGTTATACTTAAGCCAAGGCCATGGTTAGGGAGACCTGGGTATCTGGAAGCATAGATGGGGTCATCTGGTGGATGACCCAAGGATGGTGGCTCTGCACACTTCCCTGAACTCTGAGTGCTGGAAGAAGTGTCCTATGCATCCCTGTTAAGGGTCACTATGTCTCCCATGGGAGAGGACCCTGCCAAGGCCTCTCCCTGCAAGGTAACAGGCAAATGCTTCAGGAGATGTCCCTCCCCCTCTCCTGGAATTCAGCCCGGTAGCAGGGGTTAAGTCCCAGTTTAATCCAGCTGTGAACTTGCTGGGCCTAATAAGGTAAGAAAGAAAGTACACCCCAAGGAGTTGTAAAAATTAGCTAGTAGGCACCAGCAGGAGCCACGGGAGTATCTCTGAGATTGGATGTTGAGAACGTTTGATCAATGGGGCCAGAATATAAGAGTAAGTTAAAATTCATTGACATGGGGGTGCTTTATCAGGGCATGGGTTAGAAAAGACTTCAAGGATGAACCCTTCACTGTTAGAGTGGCTCTTAAAATCCTGGAGATGGCCCATTTTAAGCAGTGAAAATGTTTGATTTGCCCTGGCAGATGACAGAAGGGGAGTGGACATGAAGCAATATATACATGTAGAGAAGACCCATCAGAGGATCAAGCTCTACAGGAGGGCCCAGAGGACACGCCACCCACAAAAACCATCAAGAAAGTGCCAGGACCAATATCCCTAAGCAGTGCAGTGGTGTCTCGTGTCTGTAGGTGGGAGAGGCAGCCATAGTGTCGGCTCACTACAGCCGTGGGGATAATGGTCACCAAAAGCACAGAGGCCATATGATTGTATTTAATCTTCCAGAACCAGAGGGCTGTGATTATCACAACAAAAAGCAAGGCTGGAGGGCAGCCAGGGGTCTTGACTCTCAGCGAGCGGTACAGCTCGTTAACAAGGCCTGGGGGGCCTAGGGAGAGGAGAATATTCCCATATTTCAAGCACTATTGGACACAAGATCTGAATTGGTACTGATTTCTGGAGACCAAAAGCATCATCCCATCCATGGTGGTAGAGGGGGGCTTACAGGGTTAATAAAGGAGTAGTGACTAAAGGTCTGTTAACAGTGGGTCCACTGGGCTCAGTGATCTACTTGATAGTCATTTACCTGCTGCAAATATATTGTTTGTATTCACATAATTGGCATTTAGAGGAACCTCAAGCTGGGTGAGTGGCTTGTGCAGCTATCCCAGGGGCGAAGACCCTCTGACACTGCCCCTTCCCCACCAAGAGTGTAAATCAAGACAATATTGCCATTTACCGCTAGACCCCACACGTGGTATTGTTTTGATTTACTTTCTTTATCTTCATTGTTCTGATTTAACACTTGGTGGGGGAGGGTCAGTGTCAGAGGCTCCTCCTTGGTCTCACCCACAATGGGACAGAGAAAAATATATGTGGAGCTCAGGGGATCCACTTGGTGATTCTTGGTTTTTCTTACTCAATATAGCTAAAAATGGCCTGACTGGAATATGATTACCAGACGCTGAGACCATTCTGGACCACTCTAGAGGGAGGATTTGAGCCACACCACAGGTAAGTCATCAAGAGCTGACAGGGTGGGGGGACTCTAGAATGGATAGTGGAGGAGTTGATGGTGAGAACCATGTAGGGACCTGAGGCCAACTGCAGTAACAGGGTCTCCCGTTAATCCCACTAGCCTCCCTCTTGTAAATTCCCTTTGAGGAAGGGAGGCCCAAGGGAATGATGGGAGAGCAGACTCACAAACATGTGCCACACATGGTGCAAGCTGGGGACTGTAGCAGCCATGGACATATATAGCTCAGATGTCCCTTTAAGACAATATAAATTATACATACATTCTGGGAAGAATATAAATAGCAGCTAAATCTTCAGGATCCACTCAGGCATTCATGCCAAGCCCACACTGTCCCCAGGCTGCTCATAACTGAGCGTGCAAAGGTCCTGAGCCAGATCCTCTGCCCAGAAGTGCCCATGAACATTCCTTGCTTTCAAACTACCCACTGCCCCAGCTGAAAGTTTCTTACTGCAAAACTCTTTCTGGCCAATCCTCCTTCCTTCCCCATGTCCTTTCACAGGTGTCAGACCTTCCTAGTCCTTCTGTCTGTCCCCCATGTCCTTTGTAAACACTTTGCACTTCTAATTCTGTTCTGGCATCTGCTTCTTAGGAACTTCTCTGAAACACAGAGTCATTTCTCTCACTTAAAAAGCAATTAACATAAATTGCTAAGGCTTACAAATTAAAAAAAATGGAACTAAGGAGAGGATATTTATTAGCATAATTGTTGGATAATACTTTATTACCAATGATCTTACCTGAATTTTATTTGTGTCGATCAAGTGCTGTGCCATTGATTTTAGGATAATTGCAAAGAAGAACCAAGAATGCTATTAGGAAAGAAAAAGACAATAAGAATTTTATTATCCTATATGAAAATAATAATAATTCTTTTCTTTAGAACATGTGATATTATTAAATCTTTACCTTAAAATGCATAATTTGAAATTAAATGTATCAAAGCAAGACTATATTCTCCATTATGTTAGGATGATCTTTATCAAAGTTCTGAGGTTAAAGTAAATGTCAGACATTTCAGTGGCTCAACCATCTTACAGAATGTTCAAACTAAAGCAAGACATGAGTTTGCTCAACATGGCTGATTAGCCAGTAATCGTATGAAATATTTATTCCTGGGTGTTCTATCTGTTTCACTTAGTTAAACAAAACCAAAATATATCATAGTAGGCCCACCCCTAACATTTCCAGGACTAGAGGTGAGAACAAAATGGAAACCATATGTCTAAGTAGCTAACAAAATATTAAGTAAAATATGTTTGATCCTCCTACCTTGACAAATATTACTTCATGACCTCTTGGAAGGCAGTACCAGAGTGTGGGGAGAGCAGGACCCTGGCTGACCTCCTCTTCTACCCTAAGGTTCTGTCCTGCGCCTTGAGGGGCCTGTGCTCACGGGTCATACCCAATCTACACATCCAAGGTCTGTCTGCAAACCGGTTCTCTCCCACTGCGAATGTGCCCTCCTTGGGTCTAGGGTTGCATGAAGGCCTCAAGATTTTCCCTCTGAAGGATGGACTTAGGAAAGAGGTCTAAGCAGGCCCAAGAATAAGCCCATTGGCTCTTAAGATAGGAGTTTCTGGGAGTCCTTATAGGCCTAGAGGGGGAGGTATGGGGTCCCAATGAGCATTTCTCTTGGCTATGCTCATACCTTTTCCTATGGGGAGGGGTGCAGTTGAAGACCAAAGCACATCCCAGTGTGCAGGCTCCTCTTTCTTGAGGCTCAGGGACAACTTATCCCAAGTATATCGTATACATGGAGTTTAAAGAATACACTTTCCAAGGCCTCTTTTCTTCCCATTCCTGCCACCACAGATAAGAATTTTTCATTTTGTGCTAATCATTCCCTTACTTCCTAATTTTGTGACCAACATAGTCTTTAACTTTGTCTGTCAGTAAACTTCATATAAATGGAATCATCCTGTGTGCATTCTCCTGCAATTGCTTTTTTCATTCAGTAGATTCTGTTCTGAGGTTCACTTGAGTCATGTAGCCGGGGGTCCTGTACTGTCACCACATCACATATATAATCACTATTTATCTGCTCTACTGTTGATGGCATTTGAATCATATCCAATTTTAGGCTGCTACACACAATACTGCTAGGAACTTTGGAATACACAGTCCTACTCCAGAAGACTGACGGGGATGAGGAAGAGAGAAAGTTTAAGTTCTAAAGAGGCAGCTCTGGCTTAATGAAGGGATCACTGCTTGGTGAATCTGATATTGGCAATGAAATTCGTGTTGTTGAAAATAATTAATCCAAGGGACATTTAAAATCCTCTTTCCCAGGCTTGTCCAAAATGGTAATTTTAACCATCATGCTAGATGTTCCAACATTTAACATGCCTCTTAATTCAGTCAACACCTACACTCTCCACCCCTTAGCTCTCTGGCCTGTGTGCTGTTTACCTTGCGTCCACCAGGAATAATCAAATTCAGGCTTTGTCTCTGCTCACGTCTGAAAACAGAAGAAGCCCCCACTCCTCTCCTGCCCTCTAACTCTCTTTAGACATGGCACATTCCCTGTTGTACCCTCATCCACTGCTTCCTATCTCAGAAACCCACCCATCATACCTTCTGAAACGCCTAGCCCATCCGCAGCAAAATCTCCTGAAGATAAAATTTCTGCACCAAATACTCCCTTCCCTTGGTTTTTAACTGAGCACTGAGTCTCTCCAGAGGACTTGGCAACTCCAGTGGGCCACCCTCTACCGCGGTCCCGGTCCCCACCCTCCCGTTACAGTCTACCATCACACAGCCGTCCGCGTGGTCCTCATCGCCAAGGGCAGCTCATATCACTCCTCTGTTCCAAACCCTCTAGTGGCTCCCAGTTTCACTCTGGGTGGAAGCCAAAGCCCTTTTGATGAGTCACGAGGCCTTATGCTACCTGCCAAACCTCCCGTTGCTTCTCTGACGTCCTCCTGTCTCCGCTCTTGCCCTCTCACTTGGCTCCAGCCACGTTCAAGTGCATCGGGCTTGCTGCTGCCCCCTGAGTCTGTGCAGGTCTCTCCCTCCTCCTCTAAGCATCCACATGATCAGCTCCTTCACTTCCTTCACAGGTTTTGCACAAGTATTACCTTTTTCATGAGCTCTGTTCTGACCATTCTATTTAAAACTGCACACCTTACCCCGCACCTGCAGAGTGCTCAATTCCCCTTACCTGCTCGATATTTTCTTTCCCATGCCTTCTAACATACAATCTAATTAATTTTGTTACTATGTCTGTGGTGTATTATTTTTAATCCCTTAGTAGAATATAAGCTTCCCAAGGGCAGAGAGTTTTATTTCTCTGATGCATGCCAAGTACTGAGGATGGTGCCTGCTCCATGGGAGGCACTCAGAACATATTTGTGGAATAAACTGAATGAATAACTCAGAAAACTAATTTAAACAAATTTCTTGGCCCAGGATAATTTGATTTTAGTGATAAAATGTTGACCCTTAGTGATCCCACCTTCTCTTTCTAGCTACTTATTAATTGATTGGCCATCTGTCAAGTCGTACAGATAATTAATTTCACTGAGGACTATAAGTTCACTCTTTTATAATAATTAAGAATTATCTTTTTATAAGCATCTCACCATTCCTTCTATATGTTCCTATAAATGCATGTGTTCCAACTTTTGGGGGTCAAAGAGTGGTTGTTTCTCTGCTTCCTCTCTCTTGTCAGTATATTCATTAATACACTGTTAACTCTTTCGTTGGTATATTTCTTCTTACTGTGCCTAAAACTCCAACAAAATTTATTTTTTGCTACACTTAGCATTTTTGAGTGTTTTGGGTTATTCTTAATGGGTCTATTCTATTTCTTAAGGTGATCTTGACATAGACCTCTTTGGCTTAATATTTTCATATGGTACAATTTTGTTCTATTGATGGTGTCCTTTGCTGTACAGAAGTTTTTCAGCTTGATAGAGTCCCACTTGTTCATTTTTGCTTTTGTTTCCCTTGCCCGGGGAGATACGTTCAAGAAGAGGTCACTCATGTTTATGTCTAAGAGATTTTTGCCTATGTTTTTTTTCTAAGAGTTTTATGGTTTCATGACTTACATATGGTACAATTTCAATATGAAGCTTCTGTGAGCAACTGTAAGAGAAATGATCGATGATACTCAATGAATCCTGTCATCTTCTGGAGATGAGAGTGAGCCATTGCTTATACTAACAATTAAAGGGTTGTCTTTCAATTCTTTACCTTCAGGACATGCTTTACTGTTGTGGAGTCATTTGATTTCAAAAGACCAGTCACATTTTTAGCCAGTTCCTCATGTATAGTTCTCTCTTTGCACGCCTTTGTCTTGAACACGAACTGAAGAAAATCCAAAAAGTGAAAAAGTTAAATACTTAAAAAAGCCACAAAGCTTTGAAAATTATGTTTGCATGAATAACTTATATCTCAAAATTATCTGCTCATGCCAGATTTTGTTGTGAAATAAATGAGGGCCCAATGGTAAGAGTCGTGCACACCTGTTCCTACTTAGGGCTTTGTACAGGTAGGGCCTGACTCACCTACACTCTCCTTGAAACTCTTTGTAGAAATCAAAAGAAGGAGTCAGAGAGCAATGTAGCAGGTTCAAGGAAACATGGAGGGCTTTGACCCACCTACTTAGGATACATTTCCCCTTCTCCTTCCTTCCACTGGTAACAGGTGGCATGGTAGCATTTCTTCATCCTGAAAGGGTAGAGCACCCACTCAAATAGCCAAGTGGGGAAGCAGGTGCCTTGCGATGGCCACTAGGTGAGCTCCCACATGCCCGGGGTCTACCATCTCGTGCTTGCACACAGCTATCAAAGGCTTCGTAAACATTGGCTGTCAGTAAGATAACATGCTGCTCACTGTTTTCTCTCTCGAGATTGGTTGGGGCATGCACCACTGAACGCAGGTAATGGCTTTAGTTTTTGGTATGTCTTCATATATTTTAAGGATATCTGTATTAATTTATGTACATATATGTCAAATATAAAATACCTATTACTGAAGTATAATATTTTACTTATGAGTTGGGTTTGTTGCAAGGAGGGTCATTTTCTTGATAATGTTCACAATTCAGACTTCACTACCATCAAGAGTGAAGGTAGGCAAGAAACTCAAATCACAGGCACATTCCCATTTGGGTCTATAATCATTTCATTGAATTTTGTAGCTCATTGACACCTAAGTTGTCCTGATGGGGCCTGACTTCAGGAAGCTCATCACAGAGAAGAAAGAGAAAGCTAAGAGATGCATGAAACCGGCTAAAATCCAGCCATAGACTATGACTCATATGAAGGCAATATCATCAATTACCTAATCCCATGCATATTTAACCCCAAAGATAACTAGCTCTGAAATATTCTTATTTTAAAATTTTGGCTGGAACACGTCAGTGCCATGGATTGCTGTAAACCACAGCATTTAATTAGATTGGCTTTAGACATACAACTTTGAAAAATACATGGTGTATGTGTACATTTTGAATATTGTAGATGGGGTGAGTTAGCAGCATTTAGCACCACTGAACTTGAAATGGTGTTTAGTTTGCTTCTAAATAAATATAAATTCCATTGAACATCACATCTTCTAAAGACATCAAAATGCATATTGGGACCAGCCTATTAGTTTTCATGTTTCTATGTATGAGGCTTAATATCTACCTATATGCTAAAAAATAATTTTTTCCATTGTGAGTTAAAAAAAAAAAAGACTCCTTGGTGAAGGTCAGAGTCAACCATGTACTGTGACAGCAGTCCAGGCACAGACTCACAGGGCTGAGTGTTTATCTGGTCCATCTCATCTTGCTTCACAGGGGAGAAACATGAGGTTGAATGAGTCTGATTGCTCAAGCGAACTGTTTAACCTTGACTAGAACCTAGTTTTCCACTTGCTAGTTGAGTGTTCTTTCCAGAGTAAAATTCCAGTTAGTTCTATTCATTAGTCTGTGTTTGCTTTAGATATGTGAAAATATACAACATGTTTAGGAATTGTTATCAGCTTGAAACTCCACAGCGGTGTAATCCTGGATTTGAGCCATTTCAAAGCAAATTGACCAAGCAATCTCTTCTATTATAAAATCAAATGGTCTCAGGATATTTTGAACATCCTGGTGAACAATAAACACCATGCCAGGATGCACTTCCAATCGACCTCTGCAAAGACATCACAGACAGTCTGAGAACTGTTTAAGGTTCCCATGAGGAAATAGCCTTGGTTGTCACAAAAGTAGTCACAAGATCAGTGGGTTCTTAAGGTAATTCTCAGGGAAGCCACTGGGGCAAGATGAATAATGCTTGTGTTGATGGCTCTGTGTGATACGGATGGGGGAATTTTTTTCTTCTCAACCCCTCTGGAGATTGAAATAGAAAATTTACAGTAAGTGTTGAGAGTGCAAGTTCTGTAGATGACTGTTGACTGTAAACCCATCAGTACTCTAGTAAGAGTAAGTGGTGACTCTATCTTAAACACAGAGCAAACCAAAAAGGCATCTGTAGGTGGAATTGGCTTTCTGAAATGGAAAGATAGATCTCACTGGAAAAAATTATACCATAGGGATCTTCCTGTGAAGTCACAGACTATTTTTGGCAAATGGGCCCTTTTAAGGAAGGGCCCACATTCATACCTAGGTATTTGGGAAGACATCTAACATGGCTGGCTGGTAGAAAATATATAGATATAAAAATATGATGAAAAAATTCCTATTTCAGAGAGGCTCACTCTGGAATGAAATTTCTAGAATTTTCTTTTACAGGATTTTTTTTTTTTACAAGTTGCTAGCACAAAAGACCTCGAATTCTTCTCTAGTCACCATTCTAGACATAGTAAATAAATGGGTATATGTGTACCCATATGTGTTAATGGAGAGATTCTTTTAACTAAAATAGGTCTGTTTCTCAAAAAGATTTAATCTACGCATAGAAAAAAATAAAAATTTTTATCTTCTAAGCACTATAAAGTGATCTAAGGTACTGTTCTTTACAGGCAGATAGTTTCTTTCTTTACATTTAAGAAGAGGACATGTAGGCAGGAACTCCAATGTGCAAACATCATCACAAGTTCACTGGCATTAATTCACAGGCCAGTTGGAAATGAGACTATGAACACGTCCAAGTGAACACTGGACAGAGGACACTGGCGGAAGCAGAGCACACTGATGGGATGGGCTAGTGGTTCATGCCAGAGGATAAAGGACTTAACATACCAGAAGCAGCTACAAATATACAGTAACTGGGAAAATGAAATAATGCCTGAGAAAACAATAAAAAGAGCTAAGAAAACATTGCAGAAGAAACATAGAGCATTCAATAATCCAACAGGAAAAATCTTCCTTAAATTTACACAGGAATTTCATTTATTTGTAATGTTGACTTCAAAAAGACAATACGTTAATGTTATCCTCTATCTCTTTCTTTGCTCTTTCTCCCCATTAATATTCATTTGCACATGTGCATATTATTTACACATTTATACATTTAAATAATACATCCAGCCCATCAATGCAACGAGATGGCACTTTAAGTAGCTAAGGGGAATGTTTGATATTACTGTGGTGGGTGGGCACCATCCAGCTAAAGGGAGAAACTTCCCACTTGTTGCAGACAGGAAATGAGACAAGCCACACGGTGTGACGGGGTATGACAAACGTCCACATTTCATACCTTAATGTAGGACTGGACGGAGTGGTCCAGCTGCTCCTCATGGCACTTGGCCACAATGTCGGTCAGAACCCTGGAAAAACAAAGTTGTTCAGTGGCCTTTCTGGAGAAGACAGAAAAATACCACTTGATTTGTCACTGGAGTGTATGGTAAAC